>NW_015634579.1:513133-515051 GCF_001515625.1 Sinocyclocheilus rhinocerous
TGCATCTGCACAGAAAATTAAACTCAAAAAGCTGATGTGTAAACTCAAAAAGTGATTTTTACTCTGAAGATTTTGAAGTGTGAAATACTATTAGGGCTAAAAGATTGGTTAGAAACTTGTTTTTTTGACCAATTCATATAATTATAGTACATGTAAACATTATATTATAACTTTCATCTGCACAAAATGATGTAAATGCACATGTGAACTTGAACTCTTCAAGTTACGTGCTAGTCCGAATGTGTAAATCACGTTATGAATATGTTATTTCCATAACAACACACTAAAACATGGAAAATAAACAATTTCTCTCATCAATAATGTTATTTTCATCTACTAAATTTAGATGGAATTTGAGTCTATAGTGAAACGATCAGTCATTTTCTAAAAAAAAATGATATAGTTTTTAACCACAAATGCTTGTCATGCACTAGCTCTACAATGCATGTCTACAACTTCACGCATTACGTATTCAGGTTGGAAAGGTCACGCGCGATTAGTTCTTCATCTGTGTACTTTGGTTCAAAAAGGTAGGGTAAGTCAAAAAACATTGTTCTTTTACCTTTTTCTTTTTGTAAAGGGCGTTTGTCTTTCTTTGCACGTTCGCTTTGTAAACACTGGGTTGCATCGCAGAGCCAGTGCAAGACGAGCATTTGTGGTTAAAAAGTATATAATTATTTATCTTTTTTTTTTAGAAAATGACCGATCGTTTCGCTAGATAAGCCCCTTATTTCTCGGCTGGAATCGTGTAGACACCATTGAAGCTGCACTGAAACTGCAATTTGGACCTTCAACCCGCTGATCCCCATTGAAGTCCACTATATGGAGAAAAATCCTGGAATGTTTTCTTCAAACACCTTCATTTCTTTTCGACTGAAGAAAGAAAGACATGAACATCTTGAACGAGTAAATTATCAGGAATTTATTTTAATTCTGGAGTGAACTAATCCTTTAATTTAAACACTCACAACAAAGTGTTATTTCAGTGCATTTAGCACCTAGTTAAACTGGATTGCGGCTGGTTAGTGAATATAGATGCAGGTTTTGGTGCTGTAACGCAGCACAGAAAAGTAGCGCAGCTGTTTAGTCAATTGGTGCATCTGCACAGAAAATTAAACTCAAAAAGCTGATGTGTAAACTCAAAAAGTGATTTTTACTCTGAAGATTTTGAAGTGTGAAATACTATTAGGGCTAAAAGATTGGTTAGAAACTTGTTTTTTTGACCAATTCATATAATTATAGTACATGTAAACATTATATTATAACTTTCATCTGCACAAAATGATGTAAATGCACATGTGAACTTGAACTCTTCAAGTTACGTGCTAGTCCGAATGTGTAAATCACGTTATGAATATGTTATTTCCATAACAACACACTAAAACATGGAAAATAAACAATTTCTCTCATCAGTAATGTTATTTTCAATGTTAAATTTAGATGGAATTTGAGTCTATAGTGAAACGATCAGTCATTTTCTAAAAAAAAATGATATAGTTTTTAACCACAAATGCTTGTCATGCACTAGCTCTACAATGCGTGTCTACAACTTCACGCATTACGTATTCAGGTTGGAAAGGTCACGCGCGATTAGTTCTTCATCTGT
This sequence comes from Sinocyclocheilus rhinocerous, assembly GCF_001515625.1. NCBI lineage: Eukaryota > Metazoa > Chordata > Actinopteri > Cypriniformes > Cyprinidae > Sinocyclocheilus > Sinocyclocheilus rhinocerous. The sequence continues at coordinate 514,740 of NW_015634579.1, forward strand.
GTACTTTGGTTCAAAAAGGTAGGGTAAGTCAAAAAACATTGTTCTTTTACCTTTTTCTTTTTTTAAAGGGCGTTTGTCTTTCTTTGCACGTACGCTTTGTAAACACTGGGTTGCATCGCAGAGCCAGTGCAAGACGAGCATTTGTGGTTAAAAAGTATATAATTATTTATCTTTTTTTTTTAGAAAATGACCGATCGTTTCGCTAGATAAGCCCCTTATTTCTCGGCTGGAATCGTGTAGACACCATTGAAGCTGCACTGAAACTGCAATTTGGACCTTCAACCCGCTGATCCCCATTGAAGTCCACTATAT
>NW_015634580.1:0-893 GCF_001515625.1 Sinocyclocheilus rhinocerous
TGTTTAGTATCTATGAATTCATCTTCTGATGATCTAAACGAGAGTATATATATATATATATATATATGTTGGTACATAGGCAATATATTAGTGTTCTAAGAATATTTAATAGTTTGCATATCAACATCCAATCCAGTTCCCTATGCAAATTACCATGCTCTCAGACAAAGGGTCATAAAATTACCATGCTCTCACACAAAGGGTCATAAAACTCCCCAGTATTTCCAACCTCCCGCTTGGAAATTCAGCCTTTCTCATTGGACAAGCCCATCCTGAGAGGCGTGAATCTTCACAGACTTTAAAGGGCTCACACACAGTTCCGCCTGGTTCTTCTGCTAAATCTTCTGATTGCTGCCCGTGTGGAGAGCCTGAGCTGGTGCGGGCGTGCCAGGTGGGCTCCAACATATAGCCCTTGCCAGTCTGCGGTACTGTTAGATTCTGAGAAGATGGGGATGCTGAGCTAGTCTTCAAAGGACACCCTAAGTTTGTGCCAGGCCTCGGCCTTGACTTTCCATTCACCAAAGATCCTAGGATCTCAGCTGATGTCTCTCTTAGCTCTTTTTCACTTTCCACTGGGAAGAAACTCCCAATTACCATCGAGTCAGAACATCTTTGGAATTCATCACTCTTCAAACCCGAAAGAATGTGATCGCAAGTCCAAAACCTTGAAACCATCAAGACTTTCATCCAAGACTGCATCCGGACACTCGTTCAACGACCAAGGCAATGCAAGTATCGTACATTTAACTAAACGAAACAGCAATGCAAGGTACATTTAACTAAACGAAACAGAGGTTTAGTATAAGCTATAAACCCCGTTATAAACGGCACTGATGGTTTTACTTGGCTGGTTAACGGACTCTTTTCATAGCTTCATTCTCTGGTTTTCCTGA
>NW_015634581.1:0-501 GCF_001515625.1 Sinocyclocheilus rhinocerous
AAAGTAGGGATTTTTTTTCTTTTTTCATTGTTTTATTTTATTTTTTATTTATTTACACTATTTAGTAGGGATGTAACGGTATGAAAATTTCTTATCACGATTATAGTGACAAAAATGATCACTGTTATCAGTATTATCACGGTATTGTTAAAATGTGCTGGAAATGTTCAAAAAGTACTGACACTCATTTCACCAAGTTTTACATTTAAATTCAACAAATAAAATGAGTTTTTGTTTGCATAACTAAAACAATAACATTGCCAATGATGTCCGGATTTTAAATGACAACATGACTGACAACAGTTTATCTAATAGCATGTTCAAATATCTAATGTAAATGTTCAAATAAAGCTTTGAAAAAGTTTCATAAATGGTAAACCTCACATTTCAGCTTTTAAATAAAGAAAAGGGTCAAGTCAAAATGATAATTGATTAATAAATGATTATATGTATTTCTCTGCTCCATAAATAATACTAGATACCTTATTGTTTAAATGTGTA
>NW_015634582.1:0-196 GCF_001515625.1 Sinocyclocheilus rhinocerous
AATATGAACATGGATTGACACGAAAATGTAGTAATTACGCCATAATGTATATTATTAAATTTTACTGTGTTTCACAGTCAACACAGGCTATGGCTTTTTGGCTAGGTTTAAAGGAAAAGAGCACTTTTAGATAAACAAGGGAATAATAGATGGCACTCGTGGAGGTAGGAAAACAAAGTTCTTTATGAACTGCAGG
>NW_015634582.1:417-522 GCF_001515625.1 Sinocyclocheilus rhinocerous
GTGTTTCTTATATTTATTGCGTTTAAACACGTCTATGAAAGATTGTATTACTGTACCTTTTAAAAAAAGAATCACAATGCTGAAAAAGCATTTTCAGTAACAATG
>NW_015634583.1:0-153 GCF_001515625.1 Sinocyclocheilus rhinocerous
TGAATTTATTGGCTATTCTAAATTACATTGACCTAAGCTAAGACAAACACATACACACACCCATACATACAGTCTCTGAAGAATGAAAATGATGTTAACGGAGTTCTGAGGAAAGCCCAAAGTTTTAGCAAGATATTCGCTACAGTTCTCTTA
>NW_015634583.1:776-1111 GCF_001515625.1 Sinocyclocheilus rhinocerous
GGCGCGATCTTCCAATTGACTTCTTGCAAGGCGGAGCGTGCATACATTAACAAGAGGCTTCAATTCATCACATGAGGACATCTATAAAAGTTGTTAATACTTCTATAAAGTCTCTTAAACGCAAAAATTTGAACATACTATTAAAGTTTACTTCATTTCAACATTCTGGATTTGTCGTGCCCATTCGTTGAAGATTAAACTTCACATATTACACACATTTTAATAACCTTATTTCCTAAAAAGGGTAATAAACACTGATTAAAGTTGCACCGATTACATGAAACACGTCAAGCATATATATAAGAAATTCAACATATTATTTGTGAATCTGGTTG
>NW_015634583.1:1245-2632 GCF_001515625.1 Sinocyclocheilus rhinocerous
AAAAGTAGTAAAAGGATGCGTCCCTTTTGGAATGCAAAGGGGGGAAAGGGGAGGTGTCCTGAGGTCATGCCCATGTCACGAGTTGTGTGTCTGCCATTCTTCTCCTGGACAGGGGGCTCTTACTCTGTCGCTTTCTGTTTATCGGATTTAGCAATTTATGCGTTAAACGGTCATGGGGTCTGGGCGAGACTGTCGCTGGAACATTTCCAGATACCATGTTCTTTGTTCTGTTGTTTATTAGCTGGTTTATTTATGCTGAAGCTGGTCAACGTTACACTGCCCATCTGGTCCCTGAAAGCCCGTAAAACAAAGATAGTTTGTATCCTAGTCATTTATTTGTATCACACTTGACGTTGTTCATTGTTTGCTCATAACTGGAGTCACTTAATCATGCAGATTTATGCTACAAGCTTTTGTAGAATTTTACAGTAAGGAAGTTATTTCCCTTAACCAGGAAATTAACGTTCTTAGAATTGACAGACAGTTGACCCTGAGAGGTCAAGTAAATATCTACAGCGGATCTAAATATTTGTAATTAATTATAACTAGTTATGATTAATTATTCATATTTCCCCATGAGCTGATTCGCTACAGATTTTGGTGGAGGAATGCGGGCATGATAAAACGAAGGTTATGAGCTTAAACACTGTCAACCTAAAAGTGTGTGCGTGACTTGAGATACGCTGTTGTGTCCCTATTTGCTGGCTTGTTTAGATGCAGATAAAGTGGGGGCTTGAATTGGTACCGCTATTATGATTGGAAGAGTCTTTATGTATTTCATGCTTAATGGTATCAGTGTAAGGTTAATCTGATTTTAGCGAAGAAACCCTAATTTCAGTATTAAAGCGTAAATCTGTTCTGACGAAGAAATCTCAGCTCAGCAGCATGTCCAAACTGTACCATAATGCATTAATCTGCTTTAGTGAAGAAATCACAAAATTGCAGAATTTTTTAAATTGATTCTGACAAAGAAATCTCAGTACAGTGTTATATAAAGGTCGATTTCAGTGATGCTCCTCTTTCTACAGCATAAAGGCCTTATAGATTATAATTAGATCGGTGCAATTCATCTACACTTTGACTGTATATATACAAGCCTAGCAACCTGGTGGTCATTACTGTGTTTCACTCGCTGAGTGAAACTAAAGGTGTAATACTGTACGTCAGTATTCATGTGTGAGGCACACATAACTACATATATGCTTAAACCGACTTTAACTTACAGTAAACCTGTTTTGTTATTCTTTAAACAAGTGCAAGAAGTTTATTATTAAATTAGAGAAGCACTCACAGAAGTGCTTATTTAATGCAACAAGTCTTGAAGGACTGAAAGCACCACGTTTTAAAACTGTGGGCCACTTCTTTAAAATAGGCAGACACTAAACTG
>NW_015634583.1:2732-5513 GCF_001515625.1 Sinocyclocheilus rhinocerous
CAGGAAACTCCACAGAGCACACGCGTCACCTGGGGGGGGTCGAAACAAGATGGCGACCGAAGCAGACGTATGTTGAAACGCTCTGTAGGGTTTTGTTTCTATCCTCTTTGAAAAACATCTTGTCATCTATTTTTTTAAGAAAGCAATCTTGAAACAATTTCGTAATACTGTCAAATAATTTTTCATTTCATTCTGTAAGAAGCACTAAAGATAAGCTGTGATCTAGACAGCTGTAACGGCCTTGCTAACAAGCTAACGATGAGCGCCAAAGACAAACGAAAGAAAGTGATATTAGATCACGTCTACTCATCTGCTGCCACAGACTCACCTCCAACTGATTCGTCTTCAGGAGACCTACCAATAATTCTCCCTCCAGCTCCTGACACTCCACTAAGCAGCCCCATGCCGAAGAGAAACAAAGGTGAGCCTTCCCTGTCTGAGTTACAGGAAAATATTATCAATGGCCTTACCCTGAAAATTAATCAAAGGGCAGACTCACTCGAGCAAATGATAATTACCAACTCCAACACAATTGAGGATCTCAAAACATCCTTAAATCACCTGTACGTTGAGATTCAAGATCTTAAAAATGACAAAACCAAGCTTGCTGAGAAGTTTGCGCAGCAACAAAAATCGCTTGTCAACCTGGAAGAACGAATCGCTGATGCTGAATGTTACAAAAGACGCTGGTGCCTACGCCTCTATGGTCTGTCTGAACAACCAAACGAAAACATGGAAGCGAAAGTTCTTGAAATTTGCAACGTCGTTTCTCCAGAGTCTTGCCGGAAAGGATTTGATGTCATTGACATTGCTCACAGGCTTGGCAAACCGCAGCCGGGCAGGATTCGTGGCGTCATTATTCTGTTCGCGTTGCGATCTGTGCGAGATACCGTATGGAGGAATGCCAAAAACAGCAAATTTCTGAAGCAACGCAAGCTTCGCTTCGTGGAGGATCTGACCATAGAAGAAAAGGACAAACGATCGCTTCTGTGGCCACATGTGAAGAAAGCGCGTGAGGACAAGAAAGCCTACTATAACGGATCCAAGGCTTTCATTAAAGGTATAGAGATCAAACTTAATGCGGAAGGCCAGAAGATAAACTGAACAATGCGGTTGAACTGATCTGCAAACCCCTTAGAGGCATGCCTACAAACAAATAACTTTATTTCATTTTGTTCAAATTTAAGTCAACAAAGTTTTTTCTGTTATCGCTGTTGTTCGTAACCTATGTTCATAATATGTATATTGACCTCATATTGTAGGCTAGTTATAATTTATTGAACCTGTTTCAAGAGTTACAATGTTAAATCTGTTCTGCTACTTTAACCTGAGGATAGATCAAAACCTCTACATACTTCTGTTCTCTTATCTCCTGTTGTTACTTCATAATGGAGTTATCACTTATCTCTCTTAATGTAAAGGGCATTCGAGATATTGTAAAAAGAAAAGCAATATTTTTGTTTTGCAAAGAAATTAAGGCAGATTTTATTTTTTTACAAGAATCCCACTCAAGTGCAGAAGACGTTTTGTTTTGGAAGAACCAGTGGGGTGATGAACTCTGGTTAGCACATGGAACTAATCATTCAGCTGGTGTGATCACTTTGAAAGGCAGCTTTAGAGGGAAAATTCTTTATAACCAATGTGATGTCAAAGGGCATTGGGTAATTTTAGTTATTGAAATTGGCAGCAATATGTTTATATTATGTAATATATATGGATATAATTCTTGTGTTTTGAATCATAATCTGTTGGACACTATAGAGGAAAATGTAAATATTCTCTCAACTAAATTTCCAATGGCAAAAGTAATTATTGGTGGAGATTTTAATATGGTTCATGATAATGCTCTAGATAGATTCCCCCCCAAAGTCTTCAACAATCTCCAGAATTTTTGCAATAATTTAGCTCTCATATACATATGGAGATATAGAAACCCCTTTGTTAGACAATTTACATGGAGCAATAAGCAAATAACTCATCAATCGAGAATTGACTTTTGGCTCATTTCCTCAGATTTAGAACAAAATGTCTTGCAAACTAAAATTTCCCCTGCTATTCTCACTGATCACAGAGTTTTAACTTTAAACATTAAATTTGAAGATGTCCGATGTAATTGTAGAAATTCAGGCTATTGGAAATTAAATAATTATTTTTTGCACCATCAAGATTATGTGGAGCATATCCAAACATTAATAAATAAATACTGGATACAGGCAAATATTAGAAAGGAATATGGCACAGTTTGGGAACTACTAAAATTTGAAATAAGAAAATTTAGCATTCAATTTGGAAAAAAATTGGCCATGAAAAAAAGAACATGTATTCAAGACATAATCAAAGAGATTTCAAATTTAACTCAATCATCTACCCATCCATCCAATAGTGATGATTTAGAAAATTTACAGAGAGAATTAGACTGTATTTATCAAGAAAAAGCCAGAGGTGCCTTTGTAAGATCTAGAAGGAAATGGATGGAAGAAGGTGAAAGAAACAGCAAATACTTTTTTAGTCTTGAGAAGAGGAATGCAGAAATAAACTTAAAAATTAACAGCACTGTTACTGAGGACCTAGGCATGATTTCTGAATTTGTTTCTAAATATTACGCAGATATGTATTCTTTAGGAGAGGATCAAGACAATGTAATTCTTTTTAAAACAATAAAAAGTCCAAAAACGTTGTCTTTAGAAAGTAAAACGGAGTGTTCTCAAGACCTTTCCTTGTCTTTAGAAAGTAAAACAGAGTGTTCTCAAGACCTTTCTCTAAATGAAATTGAATTCTGTA
>NW_015634584.1:0-477 GCF_001515625.1 Sinocyclocheilus rhinocerous
CGGCTCATTTCAGTAGCTCACACAGCCAATAGTATCCAGCTGCAGACCCGCAGCACCAGCAATTTTAGAACCGCAGCCACAGAACCGGAAGTGAGGGGCGGAGCTTACGTTCTTAACAGAGTAGCGCCACCTTACGGTTTTTAAGGGGTAATTTGCTTTTATTACACACGATACGTCATAATTTATGAATGTATGCATTTTATAATTATATATTAAGCATTTTATAAACATTAATCTTGTGTAATTTAGTTGTAGGCCTATACAGTTATTCGTTTCATTGTGTTATGCGAGTTATTTCCTGTTGTGATATTAAAAATAATGTTTGAAACTTCTGGGCATTTTATATGAAATATACTTTAATCACAAGATTCAAAATAAATATTTACTCCAAAGTCAAGAACAAGTGCATCATACATTTTTCTATATAAAAAGTAAAACATTTCAATAAAACACACACACACACACAAACAGCAGCAT
>NW_015634585.1:0-846 GCF_001515625.1 Sinocyclocheilus rhinocerous
ATTTTGAAGTAATTCAGTGTTGCATTTAGGTAGCTTTCCATGCACCCAGGTGAGCCAGTCAATGCTAGTAACACACTGAGATCTTTTTTTGTGGCTTAGCCTATTGCATTTAAAAATTAGCTCTTTCCATATTATTTTCTCATTTATGCATGTTCTTTTTATAAAAACCAAAATGTGCGCAAATATATTGCTTTAAAGACGTTCATTATCTGGTAAGTAAGATTATCTGGAAACATCAGACACAATTGAGTGCTTTGCTTCCAAAGTCATACGCAACTTTTGTTAATTAATATAGCATATAACAAGAGTACTTTATTTACAACAGTAAGTTAATATGTATGATAGGCCTATTTAGTAACATTTATGCAGAATCGCTGACATCAGCATCACAATGCGTCATAAAATGATTAGACCTATTCCACATGCCTATTTAATTTTATTTTAGATATAGGCTATGATAATGATGATGATGCTGATAATGATAATACTAACACTACTACTAATAATAATAAAGAAAGGAATAATATTAGGCTACATATTGGCCTGCATGGTATATGTGCAGTATGGGTTAATATAATAATTCTTAATTCTGCACTTTCTTAAATTCAAAACAAAATATTAATGTATTCATAATATCCATATCTGAATAGCCAAGGTTGCTATGGTCACGCAGGTTCGTGCATTAATGCTGCCTTCACGTGCTATCGGAAGTTTCCTATTTCCCACTTATGAAGTCGTGATCACAAGCTTGTCATATTCAAGTGCTTTAATGTCGGAAAGAATATATAGCATCCCATGCAGAAATGTAGCATCCCATTGGTTGACAATCATATAAACATTCACTGC
>NW_015634586.1:0-1393 GCF_001515625.1 Sinocyclocheilus rhinocerous
GGACAAGGCATTGTAATTCTTTAGCCATCACATCGAGCCATTCATAAAATATGTTTGAGACCGTTCCACAACTCACTTTGAAGTGAAAAGCTAGGTCTTGATGAGTTAAGCCTAGACGAAGCTTCATCAGGACCACAAGAAACTGCTCGGGAAGGGTAAGTATGGTTGATGATGCATTCCATATTGATGTCAGGTAAGTGAGGAGGGTGAAAAACACAGAAATAGATGGTAGACCAGTGTAAAAATGAGTGTGCTTGTCATCATTTAAAATAAAATCGGACAGACTGACAAACATATGATCTTGTAGTTGTTTTTCTTGAGATTCCAGTTTCTTCTCCAGTGAAGCCATTTTTCTTTTTAATTCAATGTTTTCATTCTGTATCTGGTCAATGTCTGCCATTGACAGATCTGTACCCACAGCAGTGCATCCTTCTTCAGGGTCAGCCTGTGTCAATGATGCTATCAATGATTTCCTCAGATGACTGTTTTGCTATTGCAGGGGATTTTAATATTCACATAGATAATGCAGAAAACAAAACTACTTTTGACCTGATTCAGCATGTGCATGAACCTACACACAATAGTGGACATACTCTAGATTTAATCATCAGTAGAGGTCTAAACATTTCATCCATTGTTATTAAGCACGTAGCACTATCTGATCACTTCAGTATTTTCTTTGATATATTGATCTCTGCTACCACTTTTTCTTTGATATATTGATCTCTGTTACCACTGAATCTAGATCTGTCTCTGTCAGAAAGAGATGCATTAACGAAAACACTAGTGTGCTATTTATGGAGGCTATATCTTTAACACCAAGCATTTCTGCAGACTCTGTTGATCTTCTCCTTGATTCCTTTAACTCAAAAGTTAAGAGTGTTATTGATGACATTGATCCTGTGAAAGTCAGCAAGAAGACTGTCAGGCAGAAATCAGCTTGGAGAAAATCAACAGCTGTTCAGAGTATGAAAAGACAATACAGAAAAGCTGAGCGGATGTGGTGGAAGACGAAACTTGAAATTCACTATAGCATCTATAAAGACAGCCTTCATGCTTTCAATGTGGAACTAGCCACAGCTAGACAGTCATTCTTCTCAAACCTTATAAACAGTAACTTAAACAACACTCGCACTCTTTTTGCTACTGTTAAAACCCCCCAAGTCAGATTGCCAGTGAAATGCTCTCCGACAGCAAATGCAATGAGTTTGCTTCCTTCTTTTCTGAGAAGATCAATAATATCAGGAAGGCGAGCGATTAGCAGCCAAGTTATGCAGAGGTCAGACAGATTCGACCGCAACATCAAAAAGAAGATACTAGGTCTGTTTTTGAAGAAATTGATAGCAACATTTTGGAAGAAATAGTACTGCACCTTAAATCGTCAACCTGCTAT
>NW_015634587.1:0-1007 GCF_001515625.1 Sinocyclocheilus rhinocerous
TCAAACATAAAACGTAATAATGAGATTTCTGTTTTACATACCATTCTCTGAAGTCCTTAAACGGGTGGTGGTCGGCGAGTCATCCGCATCCTGCTCGGGTAACCTCAAGCGTTTTACACCCTGACCGCCTGTATGCGGGGGTCTCAATCGTTGCGTTGGGGAACTGGACGTGCCTGGGGTGTGTACACTCGCGCTGGCGGTGAGCGTGTGAGACCCATACTCTGAAGACGTAACGTGGTCGGGGGTGGGTTGTGTGAAGTTGTTTGTCTCGTGACGTGATTCCGACCTAACTATAACCTCTTGCAACGCCGCCTCTGTAGGTAATATTACTACACAGTAAAATCCCGAGTGTTAAATTAACACTGCTCGGAGCACATATGGTCCCACTCTAAAAGAGTGTTAAAGTAACACTGAAGTAGTGTTAAAGTTAAGGAGCTAATTATGTGATTAATTAAGTGCTGATTGATCATTAGTGATTAACACCTGCTGTTAACAAGCAGAATCACTGAAGAAAAGAGAAACAAGAATCACAACTGACTTCAGCCACAGACAGATGAAATCAACTGAAATAAAAGAAGACATTAAATCTCTCAAGATCTCAGCAGAAGATGATTGAACAACTCTACAAACAGCATCACCAGCTTCACACATTACTAACCAGTTAGACTTTATTTCTGGAGTATCTAAAACAGAAGTTCTTTATTGAGAATTAATGTTTAGATTTTTTCTTTCAACTTACCGTTTTTGTGAATAGTGGTTGCTTTAGTAGCCTCTTGACCTTTGACTTTTTAAATTTAAGTTTCTCTTTGGCTGGCACAATTGTGTGTGTTAAACACATATGCGATGGCAAGGAACTTATGGTAAAATCATGTCATGCGCCTGAGTCTCTGTTTGCAATTGCTCTAAAACTGTAGTGCTCTTATGCTTTCTATATTGTTGTAATTATATGAGATAATGTGAGTAAAACCTTCTTAAACGACTTTTATAAATATGGTTCATAAAGAGGT
>NW_015634588.1:0-758 GCF_001515625.1 Sinocyclocheilus rhinocerous
GGCATACAATATTTTGCACCAAAGCCTTGCAGCTTTAGAAAAAAACAAAACAGAAACAAAAGTAAATAACAGATTTTTACATGAATGACTGAAAGCAAGCACAAATTAGCCAGCTGGAATGGACACATTGCTAACGTTTTTCTTCCAAGATTGACCAAATCACCCTCCATTAGGCCTGATTCAAAAATCTCTATAACAGAGGTGATACAACATGAAAATATACTTACTATCTATTTGCTTGTCTCTGCACTCAGATTTCAGTTTGTCTTCTATAGCAGCTGATCTGAAAAACAACAAATGTTAATATTTCACACACACACAAAAAAAAGCAAATGATGATTGATGATTTGTTTTCTTTTTAAAAATGACAGTCCGCTGAGAACAATGTACCTAGTCGGTAATATAGTCAAAAACCTCCCAGCCTCAGCAGTTTCAGATGTACTGTATGCTCTCATATAAGCAACCCTTCTTACAATTTAATCTTTGTTCTTATCTGTAATGAGAAATATATATTAGAAAATAAAGGCGATAAGGTTGTCAAGCTTGAACAAATATAAACACCAATCAACGAACACTACCACAGTTGGCTAATCAGCTCAAGACAAAGTAATTGCATGTTCATAATCATGGTTTTTCAAAGATCATTAACCTCATTACAATGAAGCCAAATTGTTCAGGAAATCAGAAATAAATAAATACACAACTTCATTTTGCAAATAAAAGAATGTTAATGTTGTACATGTTATAAATGACTAACT
>NW_015634588.1:776-939 GCF_001515625.1 Sinocyclocheilus rhinocerous
AAATAAATAAACAACTTCATTTTGCAAATAAAAGAATGTTAATGTTGTACATGTTATAACGACTAATTTTATTTTGTTTATTTTTTTCTGCCAATGCTGCCAATGCAAACACAACTGACACAGACAAATAACATTAATTAAATCTTACCTGAAGTCACAGTGA
>NW_015634589.1:0-497 GCF_001515625.1 Sinocyclocheilus rhinocerous
TCTTACAAAGAAAAAATGGTTTCCGGTTTCTTATGTGCATATGGTTGAAACAAAAGAAACACTTTTATGGGTTGAGGAGAGTTGGCGTTTAATGTAATCATCTTTCCAAATTTCAATAAGTGCACAACTCTCCTCCTGGGACCACACAACCCCACGACCTGCCATGGTGAAAAGTTGTTTCTGTCGTTACAGCAGTGACGTAACATGGCTGCAGGTATGGCAAGCCTCCAGGTACACATGTCGAAACGAAACGCAAAGCGGACCGGGATCTCATTGCTTTCGCATATCACGAAGATATCGAACCACAAACGGACCCACAAACGAACCGTACTCAGACCACCTCCGGAGGTGGTCTGAGTACGGTTCGGTACACATGTCGAAACGAAACGCAAAGCGGACCGGGATCTCATTGCTTTCGCATATCACGAAGATATCGAACCACAAACGAACTCAGAGCGTTTGAAAGGGTTAAACGAACTAGGTGTGAAAACACCCTT
>NW_015634590.1:0-499 GCF_001515625.1 Sinocyclocheilus rhinocerous
GGTTCACAGACGGCCTCCATAGCCGTGACAGGACAGACAAAGAGTACACCGACGGCCTCCATAGCCGTGACAGGGCAGGACGAGAGTTCACAGACGGCTTCCATAGCCGTGACAGCACAAGCAGGGAGTTCGCAAACGGCCGTTATAGCCGTGACAGGACGGACAAAGAGTTCACTGACGACCTCCTTGACCGGAACAGAACAGGCAGAGAGTTCATAGATGGCCTCCATAGCCGTTACAGGACAGGAAGTGAGTTCATAAACGGCCTCCGTGGCCGATTCAGGGCTGGACGTACGTTCACAGACAGCCTCTGCGGCCGGGTTGAGACAGGACAATTGTTCATAGGCCGTGACAGGACAGGCTGAAAGTGCGTTGCTGGGCGCCACCACCACGCAAGGAGCTGAAGCGAGCACCGCCGTTTCGGGAGGTTCTGCAGCATGCGCCGCCACCTCTGAAGAGACTGCAGCGAACACCATGGCCTCTGGGAGCACAGCAGCGG
>NW_015634590.1:953-1219 GCF_001515625.1 Sinocyclocheilus rhinocerous
GAAGATCAGCTGTGACTTGACTTGGTTCATGAAGATCAGCTGTGACTTGACTTGCCTCATGAAGATCAGGTGTGACTTGACTTGCCTCACGACGATCAACTGTGATTTGACTTGATTCATGACGATCAACTGTGACTTGACTTGACTCATGAAGAATAACTGTGACTTGACTTGGTTCTTGAAGATCAGCTGCGACTTGACTGGACTCAGGAAGACCAGGAGTGACTTGACTTGCCTCACGACGATCAACTGTGACTTGACTTGAC
>NW_015634591.1:0-573 GCF_001515625.1 Sinocyclocheilus rhinocerous
TATAGTATAAATAGGCGCCGGGAGAACATGTCATTCACTTCTTCTGAATGCTTGTGTTCGAAGCATGGCAGTAAGCCTAGAGGACGCAGTGTCTCGTTCCCTACTCAGGGAACCATGGTTACATAAGTAACCTGAGATGTTCCCTTTCAAGGGAACTTCGAACACCCAGCTCTCAAACGAGAGGGGAGCTCGACCTACCGCATGTTCCAATGCTGGAACTGCTAGCAGTAGAGTCCCCTAGCTGAGGGAACACAGACCCAGCTCTCAATGAGAGAGGGGGCTCGCCCAGCATGATCGTTAGAAATCAGAGGTAAGTGTACTGCAAGCATGATCGTTAGAAATCAGAGGGTAAGCGTACTGCAAGCTAGCCAAAAAACTCAGCGCATCAGAGAGGCGGATTGGAAGGGCCTAGTTCACCTGATGCTACTGGTTCCAGGTGCTCTGGGAAAAACAGAGAACTCCACTCTCATGTAAGAGGAGAACTCTGAACTCAGAAAGAATAGCGCGCTCATAGGAAACCCTTTGGTAAAAGGGGAGCGCTGCTAATATTACCACGAGAGCAGCCCACGGAGC
>NW_015634592.1:0-155 GCF_001515625.1 Sinocyclocheilus rhinocerous
TTTTTATCTTTGCTCACTTTGCCTAAATGTCTGCAATTGTTTTTTTATTTTATATTTTGTTGAGGTGTAAGAGGTGGTATGTTTCTGCACTCTTCCATTTTTAGCAAATTAAGAAAACTTTGTCTAAAACAATTTTTGTGATGGTTTGTATTTTT
>NW_015634592.1:218-537 GCF_001515625.1 Sinocyclocheilus rhinocerous
CAGTGCCTGTTTAAGTGATGAACTCCATTACTTGTGTTTGTTTTCAGACATGATAACAGACGTTTTATACTTGTGCTACAACTTTTTGGCCTGTGCTACAAAACTTTCAACCTCTGTAGCACCAGTGCTATGTGAGTGAAAAAAAAACGTACAGCCCTGCCTTTAAGGAGGAAATTAGAAAAGGACATAAGAGCAGGTCACATTAGGTGTAAAATGAAAAGAGACACAGTTACTTCATATAAGTGCACTTTTTACGAGAATACAATGAGGTAAGACAGTAAAACCAGCATTGATAAGAGGAGACACACTGATGCCACAG
>NW_015634593.1:0-4749 GCF_001515625.1 Sinocyclocheilus rhinocerous
TGAATTCACAGCAAATTCAACAAACTAATAGCCTACTGCATTTTTTCAAATGACATAATGCAGAGTAGCCTAAATGATGACAGTTTTAATTTTTGGGTGAACTATCCCTTTAAGAACTTTATAATATTTGTAAATGGAAAACACCTCATTTATAAGTGTCTCTAAATTACAGAGACACTGATTTTAAGTTTGTTTACATTGCAGTTTGTTTACATGCATTTTACCTTGTCGTGGCTGTTTTCAGGCAGAACCTTTAGTGTTGTCATATCACACAACTGTATAACACAATTCTGTGTCATTTCTGAATGGATCGAGCGATTTGTGCTGTTTATCTCTTATAAATCGTGGCGGAAGCGCAGCGCTGTGCGGGAGACTGATCCCGCTCTGCTTTAAGAGCGTGGCTGGTGGATGCACCTGGTAGTGCCGCTTCACACTTTTGGAGTACTTGCTTTTTGCAGTTTCGCGTGGGCTGTAATTTAAAAACAGCGCCTAATATAAGGTCTCCCTCGCTTCGGCGATCGGCCCACCGGGAATGTCCCGGCGCTCCCGATGGCCAGTAGCTACATCGCTGGGTATGTTCAAGTAAGCTAGATATGCCCAGATGCTGCGCAATTAGGCTTATTTAATATATCATGATGAGTCTCGAGTTCAGTATTTACACTAAATCTGCGCAGATTTGGCTTACATGAACTTCCTCAAGAAATTAATTGGTAAACATAATTTAACCCGCCAAATTGGCTAGTGATTTGACAGCGTTACCCGCCACAGCTGATTTTTACCCGCATTTGGCAGGTTGGCGGGTGTTAATTTCAAACCCTGATGGTTTCCTTTTACAATGTCTTTATTAACTTTTTGAAGCTTGCAAATTTAGGTTGATGGACTTTTAATGGATGGACAACGATAAGACAACGATGATCAAATCAGTTTAGAAAGGTTTGCAGAGGCAGGTGTTTAAGACATTAAATGACAATGCAGGTGTACAGCTGCAGAACAAATGCTTGCATTGCATTACATTTATCTTTGGCAGTTTGCTTGTTTGTTGACAATCGAACAACTGCAAAGCTAACAGCAGGGCTGGAGCTTTGTCATCTTCCATATGTCTGGAAATCTATGTGGTTGCGTTGTTGGAAGTAACTAGCAGAAATATTGCACATCTGCCTTTCAATGGAATTTAAGACTTTAAGTCTTTAAAAACAGAAATAAGCACAATGGGCCACTGGAGATAAACAGCAATTGACGTTCTTCTCATTCCACAGCAGTGAGAAAACCAGAATGTCTCCCTCAGGCAAGGCCACATATTCATGAGACAGGGCCTAAACGCCTTAATATGGGCCAAACAAACAACTCTGCAACTCTTACAAGATTCACAAACACTCTGAGATGGGAGGTCTGCCACTTGTGTAGCATCACGTCCAATATCCTTTGTATCTAAAGCAATACAATAATGCATTTCACTGCAATGTTAATTTTAAACAAACAACCCAATCTAAGCAAGCATCGGCAAACTAGTACCTTCCGTAATCAAAGATGCTGTCTACACTGCAAGCGAGCCTACAGTTTTATCTAGTTTTCATGTATTGCACTTTGATTCCAGTTTATGGTAGATTGGGATTAACTGTATTTCTAAAGCTTTAAAAATTATTGATAGGTCTATCTAATAAATAAATCCATACTTTCACCCTGGATTTATTTGCAATATATTTTTACCATAGAATTACCTTGTTAGCTTAGCAACATGCTAAAGAACTGCTAATGAGAACGGAAATGTCAACAGCTATTCCTTGAAGTAGCATGTAAATATCGGTACATAATTATGATAATGGTTTAGTATCATGGGAAATGTCATAAGTAACCATCAAAATATTTCGCATTGGCAGCGATTAACCCTTTACACGCCACACAAATACCGCAACACAGACTTAACTAATAGCATTTTGCTAAGCTACATTGGGCTTACGTGATACCATGGTACTCCTCAACATGAATATGTTGCTTTCAGACAATGTTTTATGTTAGAAAACACAGAAATGCTGAATGTCTGTCGATGAGAACGATGCTTTTTGGGTCCAGATGGTGTAGCTACAGCATGTACCAGCAGGGGCTAACATCAGCAAGCTAACCAGCCAAACCTGCACTCCTGCATCCAGCCACCCGTGTCTATGCTATACCATGCCATTATTATCTTAATCAGGTTGACTGTCTCAAGCGGCCAGCAAGAGAGATCAAACTGGAGAGATCCATTAGCTCCAGGATGTTCTCAGCCCAAACCTCCTCTCAGGCATGATTTAGAGGATAACTGTGTGATAAAGCTGCATGGCCAGATGAGAGTTTGGATCACGCGACTGTGATGTGTATTGATTACCGCCATTAGGACTCAACCATTTAGGCTTAGATGTTATAATTAAACTCTCTGGAGGGATCGGCTATGATGATAGGTCTTCCTGCCAGAGACAAAACTACTGTGCATTACTGTCACAGCAAATAAACAGAGCTCTATTAAAAGCTAAAATCCTCATTTGATTAAAGGATCTTTCATTTACAGCAGACAAAAGAGTCTAAACGCAGATTTTAAATTGCTAAATGGGTCACCGCATTGGAGGAGAAGCTTTCAAATAGAAACAAGAAATCTTTCTGTATCCACTTGTTCAGGAGAATCATGCTGTACTGCTGAGTCACGGCTCTCTATGACTAATGAAAAATCCCGACATTCAATTTTCTTCCTTCGGCCAGAAAGAAATGACATTATTCAGAACCCTATTCTACCCCCTATTAGAACCCCTTCCACGATCCCACTGGCTGAAAGAGCGTTTTGGGTGTTGCCTGATCAGAATTCCCTCTACTTTGCTTGCTAATGTATGAAGGAAGGCCATTATCAGAATGGCAAACTGCTAGCAAACTACTATTAGCATGACAGCATACTAGCATAATACTATTTTTGCTATATAATAATACCCGGATGACCTACTACATTTCCCAGAATGTGCAGTGACACTCTGCTTGAAATATCCCACAATGCAATGTGCACAACTTGAGCTTTCGTTTCCAGCGTAGCAAATTAACCAGAACTGATACTAACCTTTGTCTTAACCACAAAAATGTGTTGCATTAAGGAATTTCTGTTTATGTTAGTTCATAATACATTTATACTGTTCAACATCATATGTTAAAAATGTATTAGTATATATCAAAATTTAAATTTCTGAAATTAATCATTACTAAATTGCTAAATTAACAAATGATGTAAAAGTAGTGTTAATTGTTATTTCATGTTAGCTACTGCATTAACTAAAGTTAACAAACTGAACCTAATAGATAATTATTACCATTATTGCATACTTCAGGGCCTGATGAAATCTTTTTTTCTAAATTCCTTTTTTTTTTTTTTTTTTTTATATTTCTGGATTCCATTTTAATGCTTAAATTACATTTTAGTAATCAAAAAGCATGTCTAACTAATTGAAATCATTAAACAATGTATTAACAATTCTGAAGGCATAATGCATTAACTATTTGATTAATCTTTTAAAATGTAATCAAATGAAAACTTAACAACAACAGGTTTCCATTTAATCGATAGAATGAGTGCACTGTTGCTACAAAGCGTGGGAAAGGTGCTGACTGGAAAGACATGATCACATTAAAATCATTAATTTCTTCTTTATAAATTACATTGTATATTTCATGTCCATCCTGAGGCTGTATAGCAGGTCCCAGCAGAGCATCTGCTGCATTGGGTGTGCTTCCTGCATAAGAGCTGTCGGGGGCGGAGCCATGACTAACCACATGACCTCAGTCACACAAAGCTGAGCTGTCTGGAGCAGGAGCAGGGAGCGGCCAGCATACTGAGCAAAGTCACCATGACAACCGGACAGCACGTTCACTAACACACACTAACAAGAAACTGTTACTTCATCAAGCAGCCAGTGAGCATTATCCTCATTTGAATCACGGCCCAACTACTTTCTGTCCTGTTGCAACTGTTTTCCATTTATGAGCAGAAACAGCTGGGATATTCATCAGGAGCCAGTCTTCTTGATCAATAGCCAATGCATTCTTAGCACAAAGCGTTTGCTCTCAAAGACAGAAAGTCTGCTGATCTTAGTTTTTTAGTGTTGGTGAATATAATTATAAGTCATGGAAAAACATGTTACAAACTAAAATTGAAATAAAATGACATAATAAACCTGCACCACTTCATGAATTCATAATGATGACTTTTGATGTTTGAATAAATGATGTTTGAATAAATGATGTTTGAATAAATGATGGTTGAATAAATGATGTTTGAATAAATGATGGTTGAATAAATGTTATTCATGGACTGTTTTGTTCATTTGTTTTGTTTTAAATGTGAGTGGCGGTTTGTATTAGATTTTTTAAAGTCTGCTGGTTTGCCGGGAAGAGCATCTGCAGCGGCGCAGATGACATAATGTTGTGCACAGCTGCAGGCCGAGCCTCTGGGAAATGACATCAGACTCAGGAAATGCTTTCAAACTGAGAATGTGTTTTTTTTTTTTTTTTAAACCTCCCTATGTTAAAGATTATTTTAATAATCATACTGTATTTAAGTAAAATAATACCATCCTGTTTTTGTTTGGTTTTTCTCCAAGCATTTCAGCATTTTTTGACACGGCAATAAATACAAAAATAAATAAATAAATAAATAAATAAATATATCTCAGGAGATAATTGAATCTATAAAAAGGGGTTCCCTTTCGTGGAACTTCGAACTGCGTCCTCTAGGGGTCG
>NW_015634594.1:0-536 GCF_001515625.1 Sinocyclocheilus rhinocerous
AAAAAAAGTGCGCCAAAATTCTAAAATATTTTGAACATATCGCTGGACATTTATTTTACCAGGGTATAATTTTAATTCTGGTTTAAGTAAATTTTTCATTTAAAATTAGACAAATCTGCTATTATTTTAATCCCCAAGGTGTTATTTATCAGATTAGATTTTAGATTTAGTTTTTAAACTAACCAGTTTTAAATTCCAGTTGCGCGGATGGGGGACGTTGTAACACTTCATTACAATGTGCTCTTCTATGACATTAGCGATGTAATTTACTTTAATGAATTTTAATGAGAAACAACGAGAAACAGGTGAATAAATACTGATAGTCAATGTTTAATGTTCAGAAATTATTATTTCAAGACATGTAAAGCATTTTTGCTCGTTTATGTGGGCCGTCCCAAGCATGGTTGCATGTATGTATGCAGATTTTTTTTTGTGTGATGGTAGATGCACAGTGTGTACAGTAAAAGTCATTATGTCTATGGAGTGTCCCTGTAAACCAGATTTATATTATTACTCAAAATGATTGACCTGTGCAA
>NW_015634595.1:0-567 GCF_001515625.1 Sinocyclocheilus rhinocerous
ATGCATTATCTAACGTGATCTCATAATAAATCATATGTATTTTACTTAAAATGTGGTTCTGTAAAAGGTATATTTACTTACGTTTTTACAGGCACTAAAACGTACAATACTGACGTATTTTCAGCATCTAAACGGACAAACCTGATGTATTGACGACACCTAAAAATGAATCCTTATGAATATTGAAATCGCAGCATTAATTTTATTAGTTTTTAGTTGTCATATGAATTACCTTGTTTTCAATTGCATTGTTAAATAGTTTAATCGTTTACTTATGAAATGATAACATTTCGTTTTGTGTGATTTCTACTTAGATTGCCATAGGCCAATACAGGTCATATACACCAAAAACGCAACATAATTATGAAATGAAACAATTTTGTTCATGCGCTGTAATCCAAATCTTCCGAATCCATATGACTGCAAGGAACAGACCCAAATCCAAGCCTTTTTTCAGCGATCTTCTCCATCCCGAGCAGCGAGTCCAGTGACCGTAAACAGCAAAGCCGGGGCTGACTGACGCGCTCTTTACAATTCAAATATTGCCGCTTCAAACGACAGGATTGT
>NW_015634595.1:578-1215 GCF_001515625.1 Sinocyclocheilus rhinocerous
TTTATTTGTGCGCTGTAATCCAAATCTTCCGAATCCATATGACTGCAAGGAACAGACCCAAATCCAAGCCTTTTTTCAGCGATCTTCTCCATCCCGAGCAGCGAGTCCAGTGACCGTAAACAGCAAAGCCGGGGCTGACTGACGCGCTCTTTACAATTCAAATATTGCCGCTTCAAACGACAGGTTTGTAAATGAGTAGGTTTAGGTTTGGTGGTAGGTTAAGGGGTCTAACATCTAAATCGCTAATTGATAATATGATAAAAATGCATATTCGCTATTAACGTTAAATGTATTCGCTATAAAATGGGTAGGTTTAGGTTTGGCGGTACTCTGTAAAAAATAAGTGTAATTTTAACTGTAACATTTTGTAAAAACGCTACAGAAAAAAACTGTTAATAGGTTAACAGTAAGTTCCAGTACTATATACAGGGAAAAACTGTAAAATATCTAACCAGACATTTCGTGTACTTTTACAGTAAAATGCTGTTAATTGTACAGTTTTTAGAAGTAAAAATAACAAATCGATGTATAATTTACATTCAAAAACTTTAAACTGATATTCCCAGAATTCCCTGCATGACACTCCACATAAAAAGTATTTTGTTTAAATAATCATGTTTTTTAAATAGTTTTTGTT
>NW_015634596.1:0-215 GCF_001515625.1 Sinocyclocheilus rhinocerous
AAATATGACTGCTGCTTATTTCCTGTGCACTTCTGCGCTTGACTATAGTCGCGTCTGTCTGCCTATTGAGTTTATTTAACCCATCGCAATTTATTGGAACTGTGTGAACTAGAGTGACTACTCACCTTAATGTTGTTCTAAAGGCTTATTACTTAATAACACAAAAATGTCCTGCTCGCACTTGCCAATTTAATGGCAGATAATGGTGACTTTAG
>NW_015634596.1:418-526 GCF_001515625.1 Sinocyclocheilus rhinocerous
GCAGCAGCTCACGCCGCGCACAAGTGCATATCCTTTTGAGATATCTGAGATATCAAATGTTAGTAAAACACAAGACTACATTATAAAACTCTAACAGTAGGCTATTTA
>NW_015634597.1:0-10981 GCF_001515625.1 Sinocyclocheilus rhinocerous
TTATAATGGGTTTTAATGTTTTTGTCTCGTCGCTCCGGCCGGGAGTGGGACACGGCATCACAGTATGGTAAGGGGTGTAACATTTCCATCATACGCTTGAGGTATTCGGCCAATCACAACGCACTGGCTAGCTGGCCAATCACAGCACACCTCGCTTTTCAGACCGATGAGCTTTGTAAAAATAGACGCGTTTCAGACATACATACAAGTGGCTCAAAGCACTGTATCATATGTGGATAGTGCTCCAAAAAGTGCTGTTTTGGCAGCAGGTTAGTAGTTGGAAAAAGCTCTTGGTAACGATTTCTGTGTTCACAAATCTTAAACTCAAGGAATGCTACAGACTCATCAGAATGCACTGGAGCTACCACAAGCTCAACAATGTCTTTTAAGTCCAAAATCAACAACCAAGCAGGTTCATCCTCTGGCACTAGGGAACCAATCATAAATGGCAACAACCTAAACAAATTCCAATTTTCATGGATTTCTTGGTTGAAAATGTGTGTGGTTTGACATGAGACTTATTTGTTTTGTCACCCCATTTGTACGGAAACTTCAGAATCAACTGGTTCAGAAAATTCATTCTTTGAAATCAATACAGAGAGGCAACAAGCCAGCTCTACTGGCACTACACCTTCAAAGATATCGTGCACGATATCAGGAGGATAGCCTTTTAAAACTTGGAAAAGTGAAAAGTGCTTGGTAAGGACACAAGACCTCTTTACCCCAAAGCAACGACTATAGGTTTCCTCTGCACACTTTACATGTTCTTCATGATCATCTTTTGTCCGAAGCCTGAAAGCCCCAGATAAAACACTATGGGTTTGAATCTCATGTTTCTGTGCTGTACAAAATCTGCATATGAAGTTTCCTGAAAAACTTTCGACAAACCCACCTAATCCATGTGCAGCTAGATTGTCAGTCACACCACACTGCACTGTGCCCTTTACAAACTCACCAATATGAGATATATACACACCTTGTTCCTCTAAAATATGGCGATCATGCAGAAGGGGTTCAAGCACTTTTTCAAATCCAAATGTCTTGACATCATCTGTTTTGCAAAGTACTGCCAAGTATATTGAATAAAGTGCTGAATGAAAGCCAGGGGGGAGATTACTTAAGATCCAGTACACTCCACAGAGTTTGTGCTTTTTGCGGGAGGTTCCAAATGGGTTCCAAATTTCGAAGTCATCTATATACAGATTTAAAGAGATTCTTAACCCCTCTTGAGACCAAAAATCGCTCTGACTTTTCCATCTTGAAAAGACTTGAACAGATGACCATCAGAAGCACAACTTGCTACAGAGGTCTTTCTCCTGTGCAATTTTACTCCCAATCACCTGATCCAAAATGTGCTCCTTGCTCAGTAACTGCTGTAAAGATTGTAAAATTGGAATATATTGAAATGTTCTGTTCTTATTAGAGTCTAAAATGTATTCGACTGGTTCAATGACATTGGCATTTTCTTTGTAGAACTTTTTTCTTTTGAAGGCTGTTGCTAAAGGTCCATCCTTTCCAAAACACTGTCCTACTGGGTTGGATACACACACAGCACAAGCAAGTTCTTTTATCACAGCCTCGTCAACTGACAGATTATGATTTCTAAAAACATCTAAGATGGTTGCTTGTACAATTGGTACAGAAGCAGATTTCAGCAAAAAGTGTAGTTCATCCACCAATTCATCTACTGCTGCAGTAGGTACATGCAGTATGTTTTCTAACTTCAACAGGAGACACCCTACTTTTTCCTTAATTACTGTTGGCAGGCTCGCAACAGAAACAATGGCTGCATCCGAAAACTTAGGCAGCTGACTTGCTGCCTCGCTGCCGTATGAGGCAATGACTTTGCAGGCAGCGTTTTTGACCGAAGGCACCTCATGAAACGGATTTCGGCCAGGCTTCTGAGGCAGCGTAACGGTTTAATGATCTACAACAATATAGAACGAGTTTTTGTGATAACTAAACAAATATTTAATTACTATAATATTGATTTCTCGCTAGAAATAACATCAAAAGTGCAAAAAGTTAGTCAGAAATATAAATTTACACACAAACTGACCACCAAACGCAACTTTCAGATGACATCTTTATTTTTTAGCTCAACTGTCACGGAATGGAACACACAAGATTGTGGGATATCAAAGGCAGCGAAGGATACATCTATGCTGCCTTCAAAATTTGATAAGAAGAAAGTACCTCCGGAGACAGGAAGTGAAGCAGAATTTGTATTCGGACGTGCCTTGATGCCTTCCTGCCTTGGAATGCTGCCTCCGAAGGCAGCATTTTAGAGTTTTCGGATGCAGCCTATATCACTGTAGTCATCTGACTGTCTACATCAGCTTCAGGTTCATCAGTGGAGCATGATGGCCTGTTTTCATCAGCACTCTCCAAAGATGTCTCAGGTGTACTATGTAAAGTCACAACACCTGGTTTAAAGTCGTTTAAACCATGTGATTTGTGTTTTCTATTCTTGTGAGAATAGTACGTACCATAAATATTGGTCTCAAAACTACAGCCTAGAAATGCACAACTACAAGTCTGACCATTTTTAAGGTGTGTCCCTATGTGAACAAAATAATCTTTCTCTGAAGAAAGCTCAGCACAATCACACAACTGACAACTGAATGTCACTAATTGTGTTGATGTCTGTGGTGGTAACGTATGGGCACAGTATACATGATTTCTAAGGCTATTCCATGTTCGGAAAGTGCATGGGCATGTCACATAAGAACATGGATAGCGTTGATTTCTGCCATAATGACCATGGCATAACTTATAATGTTTCAACAATTTGTACCTGCTAGTCTCTGATACTCCACACTCTTTGCAAGGCCACATTCAGATAACTAGAAGAAAAACAAGCACAAAAATCAATTACAAAAACCGTAAAACCACAGATATATGGGCACAGTATACATGATTTCTAAGGCTATTCCATGTTCGGAAAGTGCATGGGCATGTCACATAAGAACATGGATAGCGTTGATTTCTGCCATAATGACCATGGCATAACTTATAATGTTCAACAATTTGTACCTGCTAGACTCTCATACTCCACACTCTGTGCAAGGCCACATTCAGATAACTAGAAGAAAAACAAACACAACAATCAATTACGAAAACTGTAAAACCACAGGTAATCATTATGTAAAATCAGATTTCGGTCAAACTATTATCCATACTGGCTTCCAAAACATGTGTATGTCCAAGCACCCATTAATAAAACACTTTCCTCTATTTCATGGTAATAATAAATGGTTTTGGAAAAATATCCATTAGTTTAAGAACATTAATTAATAATACTTACCCAATGGAAAAAGCAGAACGCCAAGCATAGGATGTAGGTTATTATGCTCTTGTAAAACTTGTGAAATGAAAAATAAAATTAATTAGCATGAGATAAACTTAAATTAATAGTGTTATTTTTTTAATGTATCAAAATAAAATGAATTTTAAAAATAGATATGGATGGTTTAGTGCTGCTACTGAACCTCTTTTCCTGTAGCTGTGTACATTATAACTGAAATCAACGCAAAAATAGCAAGTGCTGACGGTACACGTTTCTATTGTCTCCGTAGCTGTCGTCTAAATACAGTATCCGTAACAATAATACAGTAGCGTAACAGTAATGTGCAGTATTAAATTGTACGGACAACAGAGTGTTAGATTTAAAACATAAATGTCATAAGATCATAACTATTAACTTTAATATGTAACATGAATCTGTGCAAAATGAAAACGCTTTCATTCACTGTCTTGACCTGCGACGAATGACAGAGCGTGCATGCACACAGTGCCGGCCTGTAGGGTTGTGGGGCCCTAGGCAAGATAATGAAAATAGGCCCCACTAGTGTAAAAATAGTCATAGCAATTTGACGAGTATAAAGATAAAAGCACATAAAATGGCAATTTCAATAATTAAGTGTAACACATCCAACATAGGCTACATATGTCAGGGAAAAACACGGATTCAAACCCCAGGAACGCCACCTGGCGCACCCAGGAGGGGCTCACCTCGTCGCCGACGGAAGTCCTCGACCAGAGTCTGATCCAGAATGTCCCGGCCCGGTATCCAACTCCTCTCCTCCGGACCATAACCCTCCCAGTCCACCAGAAACTGGAAACCCCGACCACGGCGTCTAACATCCAGAAGCTTTCTCACAGTGTACACTGGAGTGCCACCCACTATACGAGGGGGAGGGGGGTCGGGGAAGAAACAACAGGATTCAGAAGGGAACGAAACACAGGCTTAACCCTTGACACATGAAAGACAGGGTGAACCCCACCAAGCGTGTAAGGAAGCTTGAGCCGCACTGCCACTGGACTCAGAACCTTGGTGATGCGATATGGCCCAATGAACCTGGGTGCCAGCTTACGAGAAGGCACTTTCCAAAACCGGGATACAAATTGTGGTCCTCTGTCGGAGACCACATCCACCGGAAGACCATGAATCCGGAAGACGTGGTCCACCACCACCTGTGCGTGCGATCTCCGAACCCCTGGATGACAGGCTACTCTGGATTTGTGACCACACCGGAGGACCTCAGGACGCAGCGCAGCCGGCACAAACAGCCGACCTTCCGGACACCCTCTCGGGACCTCCCCCTCCTGCACGGCCTTCCCCACCCGCTGCTCGACATCCCAAGAGAGGGATCCCACCACCACCCCCTTGGGGAGAATAGTGTCAGGAGCCACATCCCTCCCAGGACCCCTGAACAGACGAGAAAGGGCCTCAGGCTTAGTGTTCTAGGAACCCGGCCGATACGAGAGGGAGAAGTTAAATCGCCCAAAGAAGAGTGCCCAGCGGGCCTGGCGAGCGTTCAACCTCTTGGCCGAACGGATGTATTCCAGGTTTTTATGATCCGTCCAAACCAAGAAGGGCTGCGCTGCTCCCTCCAACCAATGGCGCCACTCCCCCAGAGCCAGCCTGACTGCCAGCAGCTCCCCGTTACCTATGTCATCATTTCGTTCTGCAGGGCTCAGGTGGTGAGAGAAAAAGGCACAGGGGTGCATCTTCTCATCTCTAGGGGACCGTTGGGACAGAACCGCGCCTACCCCGACCTCCGAGGCATCCACCTCAACAATAAACTGCCGTTCAGGATCTGGAAGACAAAGAACAGGAGCAGAGATGAAACGGGACTTAAGAACATCAAAGGCCTCCTGAGCCTGAGAATTCCACCTGAACGGTCCCTTGGGTGAGGTGAGTGCTGTTAAGGGTGCAGCAACCAGGCTAAAGTTCCGGATGAATCGCCTATAGAAGTTGGCGAACCCCAAGAACCGCTGCAACGCCTTCCGAGAGTCAGGGGTTGGCCACTCGACTACGGCCCTTACCTTAGCAGGATCAGCTTTGATCCCCTCCGCTGAAATAATATGCCCCAAGAACGAAACTGACTTGGCGTGGAACACACACTTCTCCGCCTTGACATAAAGCTGATTCTCCAGCAGCACCTGACGAACATGTTGAGTGTGTACCTGCAAGGAGGAAGAGAAGATGAGGATATCATCGAGGTACACAAAGACAAATCTGTTTACCATGTCTCTCAACACATCATTGATCAGGGCCTGGAAGACAGCTGGGGCGTTGGTAAGCCCGAAGGGTAAGACCCGGTATTCAAAGTGTCCCGTAGGGGTATTGAAGGCTGTCTTCCACTCATCCCCCTCACGACCTGACGAACGTGTTGAGTGTGTACCTGTAAGGAGGGAGAGAAGATGAGGATATCATTGAGTTACACAAAGACAAATCTGTTTACCATGTCTCTCAACACATCATTGATCAGGGCCTGGAAGACAGCTGGGGCGTTGGTAAGCCCGAAGGGTAAGACCCGGTATTCAAAGTGTCCCGTAGGAGTATTGAAGGCTGTCTTCCACTCATCCCCATCACGGATACGGACCAAATGGTAGGCATTGCGGAGGTCTAATTTAGTAAAGACCTTGGCTCCCTGTAACAATTCAAAAGCAGATGACATCAGAGGCAGAGGATACCTGTTTCTTATGGTGATGTCATTTAGACCCCGATAATCAATGCAAGGACGCAGGGAGCCATCCTTCTTCTTAACGAAGAAGAACCCAGCACCAGCAGGGGAAGACGAGTGGCGAATGAGACCGGCTTTCACGAGACTTACTGAAGGGGTGGAGTGGGTGATGAAGGAAAGGAGAAGGCCATTGAGGGAGCAGACAGAGATAGGGGAAGGGAGAGGAATGGCAGGAATGCCCCAATTTCACTTTAATTTCTCTATCATTCTTTCATTTCAATTCCAAAATCTGAACCAACAAAATCTGCACACAAAATCTTAACTGTAACTTGAAAAGTTTTCAGATAAACTTTTTCTTTATTTGCCAGAAATTATAAAGAACACTAAGTTTGCTGTACCTGTTTGTAGATCTGCACAATTTGGCCAACTTTTTGTTGTTGTTGTTGTTTTTATATATCAATATGACTACTAATAATTCTGATTATAGTTATAACTAAAAATACATTAAACAAAGTAATAATAATTGATAATGATTATTATTCATTTATTTTACAGAAAACTGCAGCATGACCTGTTAACATGCAGGAGGCCTATGCCTATAATTGTTTAGAAAGGTCTAAGGTTTTATTATAAATTATTATGATTAAAAATCATTAACAGTAATTTCTTAATTTTTGTCAGGAAATTTTATACATCCACTGAGAGAGAGAGAGAGAGAGAGAGATCCTCTACACTGGAGAAAAACATCGAGAGAAGCATTATTTTCCCTATTTTTACCCAAAATAAGGTGTAGTGAGTAACTGTAGCTGTTTCATTCATACTGGTAGCTGGAGGGCGCCCTCGTGCAGTAAAACCATAAGAGAAAAAATCATAAAAAGAGATACTCACAAAAATCAAGTTGGAGGAAATAGTATGGACAAAGGCATATGCTATCGCTGCAGTAGCTGAATAAAACGCACATAGGACGTTTTAACTGATGAAGAATGAAGACAATAAGCATACGATTGACTAAATGGTTTATCTCTGTTCTTCAAGCCATCTTGCGTATTTTTTACATGCAGAATGTATATTTATAATGTGCTAATCGACATAGCCTTTATCACTGTATAGAATATTATAAAATGATTTTGCCTCATTCTGTGATTCCACATCAGATCACAAAAGGACGTTATTTCAAACACTCGACTGATGTTATGAAATTAATTTGGAGCAAAAACGTCATTAAATGTTTTTAAACGCACTGTACAGCCCTGGTGTGTCATCTGCATGTGTGTTGACTTAAAGGGGCGCTGCGCAGCGGCAGATCGATCGGTGTTTGACATTGACAAGTACTGCAATAGGAAAGGAAAGCATGCAGAGCTGTCCATATATAGCTCTCGCGGTACTTCGATGTCAAACACCGATCTGTCTGCACAGCGCCACTTCAAGTCGAACACACGTTAATTGACAACCTCGTAACTGCGGGGCCCTCCCCTTAACCTTTTTGAGCTGTACGGTCCCACATATGGGATTTTTATTTCCGTGCCTCTGGGAGTACGGTCCCACATATGGGATTTAGAACGTTCCGTGACATCACATAACTGGCAAATTCAAACTGTGTTTTCCCATGTTGGCTGGCGCTGAGCCAGAGACGGACTCGCTCTGCACTTGTCATATAATCACAACTATGCAGTGTTTTTAACCACATAATGCTTAGTTTAGGTTTCAGACATTTAAATACACATAAGTACTACTAAAACAATACATTTAGAGTTTGTAAAACACACACAGATGTCTATGGAAGCAGCAATAACAATCCATTCTATTCAATTTAATTTGCCGATAAGTTTTATTCTTATCAGATACACAGTGTAAGTAACTA
Organism: Sinocyclocheilus rhinocerous; assembly: GCF_001515625.1. Taxonomy (NCBI): domain Eukaryota; kingdom Metazoa; phylum Chordata; class Actinopteri; order Cypriniformes; family Cyprinidae; genus Sinocyclocheilus; species Sinocyclocheilus rhinocerous. Next base: position 7,834 of record NW_015634597.1, read on the forward strand.
TAAAGTTCAGTGTTTTTTTTACAATTAACATTACAAATAACCAAATAATTATTAATGAAGAATTATAATGAAGTTATAAGAAAAATATAATGAAGTTATAAGTAAAATATTTTGGGTTTAAAACAACATACTGTAATGCAATCATGATTTCAAAGAGTAGGGTGAATTCAGGTTGATTGGGACACTTTTCCAAGCCATTTCAATGACAAAAGGGTCCCAAACATTTGATTTTGTAAATTATTCGATACATACAATAATAAAATACTGTATAGTTAAATAGTTAATTTAGTGATATTAGTATATTGCTACAAACGTAACATCACTGCAAGAACTAGTGTTGTCAAAAGACCCGGTACTTCGGTACCAAGTCGGTACTTAAAAAATGAAAACGTTACGGTACCAGGTTTTTTAAGTACCGGTGGTACCGAGTACCCAGTCAACCCAGTTCTTGATCGTGACAACACTAGCAAGAACAAAATGTATGCAACTTAAATCCGAAGGATTTAAACTTAACATTTTCCTGTCAGTTTTACCTAGTTTGTATCAAGTCTCTTATCTAGTCTCAAAGTTTGCCTGTTCATTATTGATTTTTATTTTGAGAAAAATCAGCTGGGTTGTTTTTGGTCTTAATATCATTGCTTTGTATTAGTTATGCTTGCTTAGCAGGCCGATAAGAGAAGCAGAGCACCATCCCTGCCTCCACTCAAGCAGTCTCTCTCTCTCTTACTATGCAAATGATCTTTTGACAGTCTCACCAAACTTTAACTTAGACTATAATATCAAATTCATTACAACATAGAACCCTTCATCACTCAAAGAGGTTAAAAATGTCAAAGTTTATATATCTCAAATCTCAATTTAGATTATTTAAAATACATTATGCTAGGAGCATTTCCTAAAATCATTTTTACCTCAAATGCTTAGTTCCCTTAACCATTGTTATCCAAACCATCTCTTGATTCAGTAAAAGCTTTCTTCATTTTTAGCCACCACCATGTCTTGTAATTATCCTATGCCATGCCTAAGGACCTGCATCAGTAAAAACTATGATATAGACATATTAGTTCAATATCATCTCAGCCTCATACATTCAGGGATTCATCATAACCCTGCATAGGAGACTTTTCATACAGTTCTTGCCAGTAAAGCAAACACTTCATGATCCTGATATAAATTAAGAAATTTTGTCTCAAAATAATGGCTGTCATCATATGGTCATATGGTCATCATATAAGATCCTTTTCCTCAGGGTGTGATCCCCTGGCATAGTTGCATAAAGTTGTGGATGCTTGTCACAATGAAAAACAAGCCATCAAGGAATGCGGTTGCTTGTGATCAGGTCTGGAGGAGCTCACATTTTGAGGCAGATTGCTATAACTTCTTACAGTTCCCCCCTTATCGATGCTTTTAGGCCTATCAAGCATCCGCTCAACTCCACTACCATCTCACATATAACACCTCCCTTCTGGGCAGGTGCCCAGTGGCAGTGACCCCCTGCCTTAGGTTGCCCTCTGCTTGGCCAAAAGAAGATCTTACCCGTCATTGAGAAATCACCTCATGCACACCGGTAACCGTTCTTTCCCGCTGCAACATCCCCGACAGTTTTCTTCCAGAATCTGGTATTTTCCACAGCTTAGGAAAGGTGCACTCAAGAACCATGAGAGCCATTGACACCACCTACTAGTGTTAAAACATTGAGACAGGTTAATCAGAGCAGTATTTTAATTACTAAATTCAACTGGATATCTTCAAACCATCATGCTGTGGTTACTCAGTAAATTTAGATATCACACCCATCCATTCAGTGTAATATTCTGCTACTTCTGTAGCCGGAGCCATCGGGCCCTGTATGATGGTGGAGACTAAAAATAAGACATAAGTTATTGCTCATAGAACAAGCAGCAATACAACTGTTTAACTATTCAAAATCATTACCTCTATAGCTCAGGGTCTGTATTATGATTTTAAAGACATGTCTCTTCAACAATAGCCCGTTGATTGTTATTGTCTTTTTACAATCTCTTATTTCTTAAATGCATTGGGCAGTTTAAACATTTTACTAGCAATTGCCCTCTTAATGCATAAAATCTGAAATGTAGAATTTTTGAACTCCTTGTAGCATGTCCTTTAACATCTCAGGGTCTATGATTTTCAACTGAAACACTGTGTTTTACTATAAATAGCTTGTTATCACTTATGACACAGGCTCAGATAACAGCATTTAGCTGACTTTGAATGAGAGAGAGAGAACTCTGAGGGATTTAGAACCGGTAGCAATACATTTTCATTAACTTTTAACATAATTTCATTGTACTATCGTTTTACACTAGCCCATCTTAAAACTCGTCAGAAATTAAATGCATTTTCAAATAAACATCTCTATTTTACTTGATTTTTGCAACTCAAATGTTTCTTCAAATTTAGTTCTTTTGCAGTCCTTGTCGGTACATTTACATCAACTTGTACCTATTTATTCACTTAATTCTGGCCATGGCTTTGGAATTTCAACAATGGTTTTAAATCTGTCAGGGGTTATCTGACCCAGATATGGTACTTCGGGTCGTGCTAACTGTGCTTTCTTCAAATTAACTTTGAAACCCCCGTTTATGTTACTTGTTTACAACATTATAATCTCATATGCAAACAATCATTTTTCAATGGAAATTGGCATTTGGCTATTCTGTCAGGGGTTATCTGACCCAGATATGTAACTTTGGGTCGTGCTAGCATGCTTTCTTCAAAGCTACTTTGAAACCCCCGTTTATGTTACTTGTTTACAACATTATAATCTCATATGCAAACAATCATTTTTCAATGGAAATTGGCATTTGGCTATGATGCTGAGTGGCTACATTTTTGCAATCTGACAGTAAAATTACTCTTTTGCCCAAACATCAGTAAATATAGAAATTACAAATTTTTACTCAGAACATGTCTCTGTTACTTTTACAGCTTATGCCAGAGTCATGGTGAGGGCCAGCATGAGATAAAAATTGTTTCATTGCAGTCAAACGCAATCTTATCTTCTAAAGCAAAACATAAGCTTCTAAGTTTTTCCAAAATGCTACTGCCAATTTTTGTGCTTACACAGTCTTTTAATCAACCCAGAATTCTGTTCAGTATATTATTAGAGCTTGCAACAACTATA
>NW_015634597.1:11136-17000 GCF_001515625.1 Sinocyclocheilus rhinocerous
GACAGTAAAATTACTCTTTTGCCCAAACATCAGTAAATATAGAAATTACAAAATTTCCACTCAGAACATGTCTCTGTTACTTTTACAGCTTAAGCCAGAGTCATGGTGGGGGCCGCATGAGATAAAAACAACTGTTTAATTGCAGTCAAATGCAATCATATCTTCTAAAGCAAAACATAAGCTTCTAAGTTTTTCCAAAATGCCACAGTCAATTTTTGTGTCTACACAGTCTTTTAATCAACCCAGAATTCTGTTCAGTATATTATTAGAGCTTGCAACAACTATACAGGGACTGGAACAGATTTATGATATAATTCTTTGTCATTTAAACCTTCTATGCACAAAGAATCAGATTAAATCATTACTCAGTTACTTCTGGGATTATTTTGAACAAATAGCCACTTTACCCATCTGAAAATAGGCACATGCATTTAGAAATGTGTATCTTTCTGGTTCTTTCTTTCTTTGCAGCCAATCAAGTTTTTGTTTTAACGTTCCAATCAGAATCAAAGCGCAGGCTGACCATTCTTTCAATTAATTCAAATAATATCTTTAAGGTGAGAGCTTCAGAGCCGAGCTGTTTACAGCATTTGCTCTCTTCTGTTTCATTATTTCTATCAGGACTAATCAAATTATCTAATTTGTCAGCCATATTCTATCACAAACCAAAAAAGATGATAGCAGCAAGAGATTGAGGCGGAGATCTTACCAATAGCCCTTGGCTTCTGCGTGATGAAACTGCAAAGTATATTCCAGAATTTCCATATACTAGTCCAATCCAATTAGGGTCATGAAAACAAAATTTTAGCTCTTTTGGGGTTGTTCCTGATGCATCCCAGATCAATCAATCCTTGCCATAACTTATATATATATGGATATGAGTATTTTTGGTTACTATTTTCCCTAACCAACTGACCTGACCTGATCGCTAAACTCGGGGCGCCCCTGTCTGAGATGGAAGGAATAGAGAGTTGGTTGAGCGATTTACGACTAGAACCCCCCTTCTAGCGTCTTATATTCTCTCTGTATTTTATATACCTTAACACAGACTGCACTATCTGGCCTCTACGGCTCTCAGTGCCACAGATTGCACTATCTGGCCTCTACGGCTCTCAATGGCTCTCAGTGCCACAGAATGCACTATCTGACCTCTATGGCTCTCAGTGCCACACAATGCACTATCTGGCCTCTATGGCTCTCAGTGCCACACACATAGAGAATACGTTTTGTCCCCCCCCAGACTGTGCTTTTACTCCCCAGTGGAAAGCACTACAAATTGTGGTGCACACCTCTCAAATCCAAGTCTTCTTCTAAGACCTATAAGTGTGCACCCATACACCTTTTCCACATACACAAAGTAACTTAAAGTTACAGGTGTACCTCAACCTATGACACCAGTTTACCCAAAACAAATTCATACAAATCCTGGTGTCCCTCACTCACGTCTGAGTGAGTATCGCTCTCCCTTCTCTCACACTCCCTCCGCCACAGACAGTCCCTAACCAAGAATAATTTTTAAAGATTAAATATTTCTTTCCTACCTTTCTTTCGTTGATTGATCAGGGATGTCACAGAAGAACGATTGCCCGCGCATCCTCCACCATTAACTGTAGGGGAATTTACAGTTAAAACCCAAGGACCAGATATGATGAATGAAGACCAGGAGTCAGACGCGATCAATTAAAGAAAATTTTACTGAAGAAAATAGTTTGCAGTTTCAACAGCAGAAGCCAGCATCAATACTCGCGATGGAGTTCGTAGGCCGCTCTGCATACATGTCAAAAACACCAATAATTATACTCGAACAAAGGTCACTAATTACGTCAATACATATCTCTTAAGTGATTATTTAGGCTAGGGATCAGGAGTCAGACAAAACAGTTATCTCCAGAGACCTATTCCTGATCAGTTGGGGGGCATCCGATGACGAGCTTCTCCACTTACTCAGGAAAAGATGCCGACACACACAGAGAAAACATATCTTCTGTTCAAGATTGCCTGGCTCTGGCGAGAATCTTATCAGCATTCAGCATGGTTCATTACACACACACACACACTTTGACAACATTAAACCTTTTAAAAGTTTAAATGTTATATCACACTCTCAGAAAAAAAAGGTACAATTTTGTACCAAAAAAGGTACAACCCCTTGTCACTGGGGCAGTACCTTTTAAGGGTACAGAATTGTACCTTAATATAAAGGAACAAATTTGTACCATTCCAATTTGTACCTTAAAGGACATGATTTGTACCATGGGGAACCAAAATGTACCTTTTCATTTTTAAAACTTCTTGGTACAATATTGTACCTTCATCAAAGGTACAAATCTTGTCCTTTAAGGTACCACCCCAGTGACAAGCCCATTTGTACCTTAACTGTGGCAAATATGTTCCTTCAAGAACTATTAAAGGCCATTTTCCTATTGAATAACAACTGAACAACTGAACCCAAAAGGCATCAATTTAATATCAGTAACTTTAATGATCAAATACATGTTTAAACAAGTTCTTTCAGTTTACAGTAAAATATTTCCTTTTGTGTAAATTCATATTTTCAGTTTACAATAAAGATTTCAAAAATATTTTAACAAAATGTAACTTCTTTAAAACATTTCTCCATTTGTTGCAAAACATTTCACAAAATAAATTTTCACAAAAATCTGCAAAATCAATGGACTGAAATTTTTTGTGACTTTTAAGTACATTTTGAAGCTCGCTGGGTAAAGGCGTAAATGGAGTGCTCACGCTCGTTCCGGTAACTTTTTCATAATCAACCAACATGCTTGCTGATGAAAACTCCCAACACTGTTTGTATTGGTCTCGTTTGCTTAAAGAAGAAGTGATGTTAATGAAGTTTTTACAGGTGCTAGATACTTTCTTAAAGTACTGATGCTTGTTTTCAAAGCGCATGCACCAAAGAGGACGCAGCGGACCATAAGATGAAATAAGTCTCGCGTAATGTATTAAATAGTGACACTTTGGTGTGATGATGTCAAATACATATTTTAACTCTTGCAAGAACTCTTTCACTTTCATGTTAAGTATAGGAAGGTTTTCTCTTTTTACTGATGGTGCCATAACAATATCTGCAATTTCTCGACACAGAATAAACATTCCAGTATTTGGAATTGCGTGGAATGCGGTGTGCAATCAAAAAAGGTAAAAGCCTAAATAAGCACCATTTTTGTGAAGCTGATCCTGAAATGTTTGATTTCTGTAAAATTTTCTCAGACAGCTGGGATGGTTTGTTTGCTCTATCATTTTGACCTATGGCAAATTGACTCAATTCAGCATTAATTTCCTCTGGTCATATGCTTTTCTCTGTGTGCCTTACATAAAACTAATTTGACTACTAAAGGTATTATGCCCTCTAATAACTCGTGCATGATATCTGGTGGCAGTCCTTTTGTCACATCAAAGTAACTTAGTTCATCAAATGGACAGATTCTCTCAAAACCATATACTGCAGTGTTGGCAGGGTTTTCCTTAATAGAATCTAAGTGATACTTGTGGACTTCAGAAGTTCTGAGAATATACTTATCTTCACTGAAAAACTTGTTCTTATTTGAGTGAGTTGCCATACAGTATCTACAGATTCGTCCGGAGTTAAAGGACATGCTAAATCCACCAATCATGTGTGCTGACAAATTGTCCCCAGAGATAGAAGCCAGAGCAGCATACACATTTGTATTACTGAAAATTAGAGGAAAGCCATCAGTTGACAGTAATTTTAAATCATCCAACAAAGGTTTTAGAATATCGTCCATGTGCTGCTTAAACAAAGAATGCTTGACCAGTAAGGCAAGGTGAATATGCTTTAGCGGAGACCTATATTTTATATCTACATTACCAACAGTATAGTAGATAGCACAGAGTTTGTGTTTGTGAACCAAGTGGATTAACCACTTCGAATTCATCTTCATAGAAGTGCAGACGTAGAGCACCAGGATGTTTGGCAAAGAATGGATGTTCCTTAAAGTATATCCCATCATTGTAGTCCCTCAGCACATGCTCATCCCTAGGCTGAGTGTTTTGTGTCTGTATAGAATTCCATACATCCTCATGGCTGCAGTACTTTTTGAGCACTTCAACAATCTTATGACATCTTATGACCATTAACATCCTTTAAAGTATGCTGCACAGGTTCTATCATGTCCAAATGAGATATACAGTACTCTTTGAACAAATGTTCAGAGTCTATTACTTTACAGGCCTCAGCAAAAAAGTCAACTGACTGCAAATGTCCTAAAAGTTCAGGAATATCTTCAGTATTAAAACAATTTTGCTGTAGATGGTAAGAAAGCAAGGAATCATAGTTTTGTTTGAAGAAACTAAACAGAAACTTGACATCTTCCAATATTTCTTGCTGAACAGACTGCGGAAGGACATTTTTTTCTCTGCATTTCAAAACGAAGGAAACTAGATTTCCCCTGAAATTAGTCAAAAGATCGTTCATATCCAGTATAACATCTTCAGGAGCATCCTCTGCAGTGTCAGTGTTGACTTAATTGTCACTACACTCAGTGTTGACTTCATTGTCACTACACTCAGTGTTGACTTCATTGCCACTAATGTCAATTTCATCCTCTCCAGTGACATTGTTATTTTTCGGCCAAATGTGAGTTCTGTGTTTTCTATATACATGATGCCTGAAAGACTCATATTTGAAAAAGTAATGTTGACACCCATCAAGTCCGCAACAGATTGAAAAGTCATGCTCATGAGCATGAATCAATCCTATATGTTTGATTAGTTTTACAACAGTAAAATGTCTGCGCGAACACTTTGGACAGGCATAGGGTCGTGGCATCTTCTCAGTCTAGGATACAAGATTAATAATCCTGACAACAGCAGTTGGCAATGGCTTATCACCAGGTGCAGATACCTTCAACACATGCCTTTGGAGAAAGAGCAGAGTGTTCCTGTTGTGCGAGGGATATGCAAGGTTGAATACAAAATACGCACAAAAAGCAGAAAGAATGCCATCCTCCACCCCAACTGCTCGGCCAATTTCAGATCCCTCCATTTTCACAGTGCTGAAGATTCTCTTCGAGTTTCCAGTCAGACGCTCCCAAAATCTGTACAGTGGGATAGGGTGTGGCTGGTTCTTCCTGAACAAAATGAAGAATCAGTATTAACAAAAGACAGAAGTAAATCTGGATTAAATTCATGTTCCCAGTGACTAGTTACAACTGTACCTCTAGACTTTATCCAAAATAGTTAATTCTATCATCTTACTATAAATTATTTGCATATAATACCTGTCCAATTGTGACGTAATTGTCCACTCGCTCCCTGAAAATCACTGGAAATAAAAACCAGAGCAGCACGGAAATCCAAATCTAAAAAGACAATGAGCAGGTATTAGGGGTGTAATGGTTCAAATTACTCATTGTTCAGTTTGTATCATTGTATCATGTATCATAGTTCTATGGTCAATAGGGTTAATAAAAATAAAGAAAATAAGAACAAATAATGAAACCTACAAGTAACAGCACAAATAAATACAATAGAGCAAAGATTTTTTACAGAGAACCGTTACACCCCTAGCGAGTATAAAGACAATATTCAATTCACACTTTCAAAATAAGCAAAAGCCTAAACAGAAAACATACATACCACAAAGATTTTCTGCAACAGCTTCTCTTCTGGCATACAGATTTCCCCCTTAGCCAACCTCAATACACTGGACACAATTTTGCTGAAGGAATCCTGGAAACACCATCTTAAATCAGTAACGGCATGCATTCGTCCCATTTCCTGGAATAACTGCAATGCAGATAAAAAAAAAAGAGAACAATTCTTTTTTTTTTTTTTACCATTCTTTAAAGCAAAATCACCCACACGGTTTCCATTTTCTATTG
>NW_015634597.1:17024-32135 GCF_001515625.1 Sinocyclocheilus rhinocerous
CAAAAGAAACAGAACTTAGCACATTTCTACAAAAAAAAAAGAAAGGAGTATGATTGAAAGGTATTGTTTACCTAAAAATGAAGGGGAATAAAACTCATTAATTACTCACCCTTATGTTATTCTAGACCCGTAAGACATTTGTTCATCTTCAGAACAAAAATTAAGATATTTTAGATGAAATCCAAGACCTTTCTGACCCGGCATAAACAGCAACGGAACTGGCACGTTCAAGGCCCAGAAAGGTAGTAAGGAAATCGTTAAAATAGTCCATGTGACATCAGTGGTTTAACCACTGATGGTTATGAAGCTACAAGAATACTCTTTGTGCGCAAAGAAAACAAAAATATCGGAAGAGAAATAATTGTTGAATAAAGTCATTATTGTCATTTTCTTTGCGCAGAAAAAAATATTCTCGTAGCTTTATAAAATTAAAGGTTGAACCACAGATGTCATTTGGACTATTTTACCGATGTCCTTACTACCTTTCTGGGCCTTGAACGTGGTAGTTTCTTTGCCGTCTATGCAGGGTCAGAAAGGTCTTGGATTTCAACAAAAATATCTTAATTTGTGTTCTGAAGATGAATGAAGGTCTTACGTGTTTGGAACGACATGAGGGTGAGTAATTAATGACAGAATTTTCATTTTTGGGTGAACTATACCTTTAAGCATTTTTCAACCCACAGACAAAACATTATTTACTGACCTTCATGTGCCAAACTGACTTTCTTGTGCAGAACAAAACAGAATAATTCAAAGAAAGTACTTTCTTATAATACTCATAATATTATGAATTGTTTTAATAATCATAGATATATCAAAATTATTGTTAGTTACAGCCCTGTTTTACAGTGAAAAACTTTCACCTGCTCTATACTTAGCACTTTAATGATAGAAGCTTGTTCCAATATTCGAGAAATTGTGTTGTCTACACAAAAATATTTTCACTTTAGCAGCATTTAAGCATGGCCGTTGTGAACAGGCTTCTTTGATATACTCTTAAATATGCAAAGGACATCTAGGGTTACTGTATTGTGAAAAGTAAGCTGTTCACTAAAAAAATTAAAATAAGATGCACAAGGCATATGGACAATATTTTTGATGCTTTCAAAATCGTTTTTTAAAAGTTTTAAAGTAATTAACAATCAGCAGCCATTGTTAGAAAATCAGCAAGAGAGTTTTAAGTCATACAGGTTTGAAACCATTGGATAAGATTGTTTTTTACTTACAACTGAAGGGGTCCTATAGGGATATATCTGAAAAATTTCAGCAACAGGAATGACATTTTTTATTTCCCTCCTCCTCCTTCCTTTCATCCACTATTGCAGCATCCGGTTGGGTCTTCTTGTACTGGTCCTGTAAGATCTTCACATGGGCATTGATTGAAATCGCATCCTCACCGACGGAAGACTCAGTCTTCAGCTGCCTATAATGCAAAACACACATGTAATGACAAGATTACAGGTTGCAAGATTCTGTCATTTAATCTGAGTGAATTATTACGTTATCAGTATTATCACGGTATTGTTAAAATGCACTGGAAATGTTCAAAAAGTACTCATACACACACAAATCATTTTTATCAAGTTTTACACTGAAAACCAACAAACTCTGATGCTTCAAAAGATTCATAAAGAGATTGTTAAATTCAAATGAATCGAGCAGTTTAATCCAAATCTTCTGAACAATTATTTTATATGACGGACACAGATATAATTTAGGCCTTTATTCACATAGCAATATTGATCAGTGAACAATGTTTATAGCATTCAATTTTGGTAAAAGCAAGCTTAAACATTCTTGCTTGATGTACAAGAACCACGAGGTTCATTCTTACATTACACCAGCACATTTAAGCTTCTGCAAGAACCAGTTAGTTTTGTTCTTGCACATCAAGCAAATATGGTTGAGCTTCTGTTCATGTTCATTGATCAATGTTTATATATTAATAAAAAGCCTAAATGTAGATCTATGCTTCATATAAAGTGATATAAGCATATTGTTCTAATACTTGCCTCACAGCTGAGGATGTAGTCGGACTTTCAGATAGTTTATCACTTTGGTCTTCTTTAAGTTGATGGACAAGTTTGATAAATTTAACTTGCTTCTTAAAAGACTTATCAAAAAGCTGTGCTATCATGTGATCCGTGAGACCAGCACTGACAGTTTCCCCATCAACCTCAAAATCTAAAAGACAAAGACACATTTGCTCAGTTCCAACAAACTTTGTCAATGGAATGAATGGCATATGACTCACAGATAGGTCCGAAGCAGGTAATCACTTTCTTTTAAACACAGAGCACGATAGACAGATCACACAGAACGCGTATCTCAGTTTGCTTACATTGTTGTAAAAATATCTTTGTGAATGTGGCGGGGGGACGAGGGCAAAAGAGGAATTTTTGTTTTAAGTACAATGGGAATTGGATATCAGTCTCACTCCGACTAGTCTGCAAAGGCCAATGCAGAAAAACGGCAATCCAGCAACTATGTCAGGTTCTCAAAGCTTCTCCAGCGTCTATACCCAGTTTGTATGAATGGTAATAAACGACATGGCAGTAACACTCGTAGAGTCAAAACAGAAGCACTCTTCAAACAAATCAGCGTCTCGTCTCCAGTACTCTCCTCCGATTCCGGGAAGTGACGGAAGCGCGTTAACGACGCAGCAGCCCACCAAGTGACGCATCCCAGGTAGCACATATGTTCCCGTTTTTATAGCAATACAAAAATGAACTCTTTATTGGCAAATCTTGAATAAAAACAATTTTAAAATACTGAAAAACTTCCAGCCCAACGGACCACCAAGTTTTAAAACAAGTCGAAGGCCAGGGACCAGAGCTTACCAATAGAGGCGGATAATCAGACCACACCACCTGTAGGTGAATCACTGCAGTTCCCTGTGCACACACACACACACACACACACACACACACAAATACTAAGACAAGTCACAAATCACGGTGAGGTGGTCACTGCACACTGTGAGGAAGATACCACCACCTAAAATAAAGTCAGTCCTCTGCCTCTGGTGCTCAGGCCCTGCCAAGACACAGAAGACACACATCAAATAAACAGTCACTTTGGAAGCTAAGTTGGTTTACGAGCTCAATCAACCAGTCAAAACAAACAAAAACCAAATTTTGCAATTAATGAAATCGCATAAATAATTGCTTGAAACAAAACCACAATTCCAACAAAATACAAATATATAAAGTATATAAAAGAAAAGCAATAAAGAGAAACAAAAATACAAACTATATAAACTCATTATATAAATCACAAAAACAAATCTTAAGCAACTGGAGAGAGCAAGTAGAAACAAGCTAGAAAGAAAAAAAAAATCACAAAAATATAATTAGAATTGAAAAGAGCAAACAAAACAATATGAACAGCCAAAAGGAGGAAATTTGGAAACAGGACAGCACTGCAGCCTTAAACAAGTGACGCATCCCAGGTAGCACATATGTTCCCGTTTTTATAGCCCAGGGAATGCTGGCAATAGGCTAAGACAGCGGACAACAATGACGCAAGAAAAATCGCCCCCTCCTGCCACACTCTACCCTTACATTTTGCATCGGCGCCCCGACGATGGACTAAAGATCAATTACAAAAACACCCCTCCAATTCCTTAACTCCAAGGCCTAAACAAGGCTGAAATGGTGTTGGACACAATCTCGGAATTACCGGTAGCTCCATTCCTTACCTCTCCTACAGCCCGGGGAAGACGATGTAAATTCGAATGCTGACCTGCCCCAGCTCGGCCCGACCACCGAGGGGTAACCACCCTCTCATTATGGGAACTGGGAGGTACTTCACTTTCCCTCAGCAGAAGTTCTACACCCCGTTCTTCTGGTTCCACCGAAACCGCACCCACAGGAGGAAGAACCGCTGGCAACAATACTTGAACCTCAGGCTGTACTGAGTGCCCAACATCCCGAGATCCCATTCCCTGAATAGCCCAAGGAGTCTCTGGCACCAATACCACCAATCGACATCGTCTGCCTCTTCATACTCCTGGGGGTCCTCCTGATTCTCTACAACACCCGCAGACTGATCAACAGGCAATACCTCCTTCTGGACACAAGCCTTCAACAGAGAACGATGCACTCTCCGTACCTTACCCAGATCTGTAATCGGCGCAATGGTATACACCACACCTCCTTCTTCGGGGGAGTGGACCACCTGATATATCACCGAACTCCACAAGTCCTGGATCTTGTGGCGACCCCGCACTACATGATCTCTTAAGTAGACTAACTGACGCTCAGACAAGGGTAGATCTCGAACATATCGGTCATGCTGCCTCTTCCGATGGGCTGCTGCAGCCTTCAGCCTCACGTGCCCCCTCAAAGGCAACCTGCAATCGCCTACGATGTTCCACGACCCAGCTGTGTATGCTTCCTGTGACCGGTTCAGGTACCCTACCAAGCAAAAAGTCTATCGGCAACTGGGGTTCTTGAACGAACATTAGGTAATATGGGGACTCTCCAGTCACTTGATGAGGAGTGGTGTTGTAACAAAATATCACCTGTGACAAACAAGACACCCAGTCCCTCTTCCTTGAGCCCGGCAAGGTTCGCAACAAGTTATGCAAAGTGCGATTAAATCGCTCACATTGCCCATTACCGGCCGGATGGTAGGGGGTGGTACGAGACTTCCTTACCTTATAAAGCTCACAAAGCTGCTGAATAAGAGCAGATTCAAAGTTACGGCCCTGGTCTGAATGAATACGGCCCGGGACCCCAAACTTATAAAACCACTCTTCAACCAAAACTTGGGCCACAGTCTCGGCTCTTTGGTCGTGTGTGGGCACTGCCATAGAAAATTTACTAAACACATCAGTCATCACTAATATGTTTTCCTGTCCAGAATATGAAGGTTCAAGTACCGTGAAGTCAATGGCGAGGACTTCATTAGGCTTCGACGCTAGTAAATGGCCCATAAAAGCACGTGCTACTGGCCGATTATCTTTGGCAAGCTGGCAGCATTCACATTCCTGACACCAACGGGTAATATCGGCCAGCATTTTTGGCCAATAGCACCGCTGCCGAATCAACTCGCTGGTGAGCTCGACCCCTTGATGCCCATGTTGTTGGTGCAGCTGCATCAAAACCTCTTCCCTCAAGATATCGGGTAGCACTAACTGATAACACTCTTCCCCTCCATCAGGACGGAATATCTTCCGATGCAAAACTCCTTCCCTTGCTTCTAATCTTTCCCATTGCTGAAGGAGAGTCAAAACTGGTTTATTCAACTGCCGCCGCTCCTCCGACCCTGGACGCTGGCCCTGTTCCCAGAATTTTATTACCTGTCCGATAACGGGATCAGCCTCCTGCATAGAACGCATATCGGAGGCAGAATAACCCGGCAACACACTCACCGCCCTCACATCTGCCTGAACCACACATCCTGTGCCAATGGCCTGCTGCAACGACTCCGGAATTGCGACACCAGCAGCTAACTCCTTAACTTCGCCCTGGAAGACTGGGTTCTGGCGAGAGAGAGCATCTGCATTACCGTTACTCCTTCCTGACCTATATCTTACCTCGAAATCAAATGCAGCCAACTCTGCGGCCCAACGTTGTTCGGTGGCTCCGAGCTTTGCCGTGGCTAAATGACTCAGGGGATTATTATCAGTGAACACAATACATTTGCGTCCCAGAAGGTACTCCCTGAATTTTTCAACCATGGCCCACTTGAGCGCAAGAAACTCTAGTTTCATCGAGCTGTAATTAGTCATATTACGCTCCGTGGGCCTTAGGCTACGACTGGCATATGCTATAGGTCGAATCTTCCCTTCAAATTCTTGGGAGAGGACTGCCCCCAGACCCCCATGACTAGCGTCTACCTCAAGGATGAAGGTTTTGGAAAAATCTGCATAAGCCAGTACTGGGGCAGATGTTCACTTCCCTTTTAGGGCCTCAAATGCTGTCTGACACTGCTCGGTCCACGCATGGGTCAAACTCTGCCCTCTTCGTTTGCCTGACTTACCTCCCATCACTTCAGCAACCAGCCTATGCAGAGGTGCTGCCAATTTGGCAAACCCCTCCACAAAGCGCCTATAATAACTTGCAAAACCAAGGAATATTCGTAACTCAGACACAGTCTCAGGGCAACGCCATTGTGTAACAGCCTCGATTTTACCTGGATCAGTTGCTACCCCTTGTGCAGATATAACATGCCACAAGTACTTCACTTCGGGCCTGAAGAAAGCACATTTCCTCCAGCTTTGCCTTGAGTCCTTTCTTCTCCAGACGACCCAAGACCATCTCCAATCTCTAAATGCTGAGATATGGAAGAGGAAAACACCACAACATCGTCAAGATATAGAAGCAGGGACTGACACTGCTGGTCACTGAATAATCGCTCCATTAACCTCTGGAACGTACTTGGAGCATTACAAAGGCCAAAAGGCATACGGTTCCATTCAAATAATCCGAACGGTGTACAGAACGCGGTCTTCGGCTTATCCTGCTCAGAAACAGGAACCTGCAAGTAGCCGCTGGCCAAATCCAATGTAGAGTGTTGCCGCACCGGGACATTATCCAATAAAGGTATGTCATGGGAAATTAGGCGAGTGCAACCTAGATCACTCTCATGGCCTGAAAAAACTGTCTGATATTTCTGCAGCAGGGCTCTAACCTGACCCTGCTCTGAACTGGACAAAACGGATAAATCAAGGGACTCAATCTGTTGGGACAAGGAAGAACCCCCCCACCACACTATGGGACTGTACTGTGGCAACTACTGGCTTTTTTTCACTAACCCCCGCGGGCAAACTGACTATATAGAGCTCCCTCAAATTACCCACCACCGTTGTAGGGCGAAGAATTACTTCCACTGTGCCAACATTCACTACAGGCACGTAAACGGTCCCTCGATTTACCCTCACCAAAGCAGGTGATGCCAGAAGCCCAGCTGGGAGGCCTGACTCAGGGGGCTCAAACAAAACAGTACTGCCAAAATACTGGGCAGAACAGGTTGCGGCCACCAGCTTCATTGTGCCACCTGGGATGCGACAAACCCTACGTCCGCGCATCCGCACACACCCATGATCGGAGAGCTTCATAGCATTTACTTGACGACAATATTGCAATGCACTTGACACACCGGGTAATTGTGTGATCACAGGTAGGTCAAAGAGAGCGCTGCCATGCTTCCCAAAAAGCTCCTGATAACACCGGCCAAGGATGTTCATCCCCAGCACCCCAGGGACCTCCAAACTCATGCCGTCAGGAGGATCCCGAACCACCAGGACACCACACCCAATGACCAACCTGCCACAAAGTTCCACATCTAACTCCAAATATCCAACATACGGAATGGTAAGCCCATTAGCAGCTCGAAGTTGTAACCACTGACAGTTTTGAAGGCAATCCTGACCCCATGGTTCAAAATGTTGTCGAAACAGCTTTCGGTAATTGTCGACACCATCGAACCTGTATCCACCAAGCAGGGCACTGAAACACCCCCCCATAAGGGCAATCACATGTGGACAAGAGGAGATCAAATTAGGAACTGAGCTGTGTGTGCCTATCTTACTTGAGTCAATTCCTTCCCCACCCAGGCTGTGACTCCGCGACCTGGTGGGAACTAGTTTTCCGACGTCGGGGGGAACGTAGCCGTCCATTCTCAGCTGTAGAGACACCAGCCACAGGCTGGGGAGGGTGTGGGAAACTTCGTTCCCCGTCACACTCACGAGCAAAATGGCCCGGTCGTTGACACCGTCTACATATAATTGGACCAGAACGAGGGGAACGACTACGTACATGTGAAGTTTGGAAACGGGCGAAAGTTTGCGTGAGCTGATTAAACTGCCGTTGTTGCTGTCGCAACATTTCTCTCATTTCACCCAACTCTGACTGCTGTGACGACCTAGCAATTTCAACCGGTGTCCCACCACGTACCCCATATTGAATGCCATATGCTAGTGGGACTGACTGACTGTGCCCTCTCGCCCCTCCAGGCATCCCTTCTTGTTCCCACCTAATTGCTTCGCCGCGAACCTCTAATAAGGTAGCAGTAGGCTGGTGACGAACCAACTGCTTCAACTCTCGCCTCAGGGCACTATCAGCGACGTGTTCGACAAATTGGTCCCGCAACAAAGTTTCTGCATTAGGGATAGCATACGGCGCCCGGCTCTTAACCCTTTCCAACAGGCCCATAAGCGCAAGAGAAAATTCTAACAGAATCTCACCCTCTTGTTGCTTTCTAGAAAAGAAGGCCTCTTATAACCCTACGTAAGACTGAGAACAGCCGTAAAGATCACGCAATGCCCTAATAATTTTATCAGGGTCTCCGTGTTCTACATCAGGACGATACCTGATCTCTTCTCGAGCCTCTCCCTCCAAATGGTCAAATAGGAAGAAAGCTTGATCTGCATTTGACATATAACGTACCCTCATGCATGCCTGTGCCTCCTCAACCCATTCATCAATACTCAAATCCGATTTGCCATTAAACTTTGGGCACCGTCGATCTCGCGGCACAAAAACAAATCGTTCAGGTGCAACGGCACCAGATGGTTGATGTGTAACAGGCGGAACAATGGAGGTACTAGGCAAGGCGGCATCAGGACCAGGCAACCCAACTGGTGCCTGCGCCTGCTGCAACCGTGCATTGTCAGCTCTCAACAGGGCTACCAAATCCCTCAATTCTTGTAATTCATCCTCCATCTTTGTAATTTACCCCTTTATTCCTTTTAAAGAGAAAACACTTACCACAGGAGGGAGGGAGTCACCAAATGGAACAACTCAGGCACAATGCACTGCTGCCCTGTTTCCAAAAAAAAAAAAAAAAAAAAAACCCAGAATACACAAAACACACAAAAAAACCAAAGTCTCTGACGCAAAATTATGGTGACCCTGCCTACTACGCCACAATGTGGCAGGGGTACGAGGGCAAAAGAGGAATTTTTGTTTTAAGTACAATGGGAAATGGACAAGATATCAGTCTCACTCCGACTACGCCACTATGGGAATTTCACCCAAAGAATTAGAATAAACCACCTACAGAGGCATACACAGATTCATATCACCAATTAGAGTCAGAGACATGAGTAACAGTACAAAAATGAACTCTTTATTGTCAAATTTTGAATAAAAACAATGTTAAAATACTGAAACACTTCCAGCCCAACGGACCACCAAGTTTTAAAACAAGTCGAGGGCCAGGGACCAGAGCTTACCAATAGAGGCGGATAATCAGACCACACCACCTGTAGGTGAATCACTGCAGTTCCCTGTGTACACACACACACACACACACAAATATTAAGACAAGTCACAACACACGGTGAGGTGGTCACTGCACACTGTGAGGAAGATACCACCACCTAAAATAAAGTCAGTCCTCTGCCTCTGGTGCTCTGGGCCTGGCAAGACACAGAAGATACACATCAAATAAACAGTCACTTTGGAAGCTAAGTTGGTTTACGAGCTCAATCAACCAGTCAAAACAAACAAAAACCAAATTTTGCAATTAATGAAATCGCATAAATAATTGCTTGAAACAAAACCACAATTCCAACAAAATACAAATATATAAAGTATATAAAAGAAAATCAATAAAGAGAAACAAAAATACAAACTAATTATATAAATCACAAAAACAAATCTTATGCAACTGGAGAGAGCAAGTAGAAACAAGCTAGAAAGAAAAAAAAAATCACAAAAATATAATTAGAATTGAAAAGAGCAAACAAAACAATATGAACAGCCAAAGGAGGAAAATTAACAAAAAATGACATTTGGAAACAGGACAGCACTGCAGCCTTAAACAACTGCGGAGCACCCCGACTGAAATACAGTTACAGGCCGTCACCAAACCGATCGTCAAGGGGATTAATGTTTTATCAAGAGCCAACAAAACCATAGCTTTTCTGGCAAAGGCCAATGCAGAAAAACGGCAATCCAGCAACTGTCAGGTTCTCACAGCTTCTCCAGCGTCTATACCCAGTTTGTATGAACGGTAATAAACCGAGTAAGAAACTCGTAGTCTTGAGCGCAAATGGAGAAAAACTAACTTGGAAGTTTTTAGAATTGCGTGGAAAAACAGTATGTCCAGCTATAGACAGGCTCTAAAAGCTTCCAGGGCCGAGCATACCCACAAACTCATAGAAAATAACCAAAACAATCCAAGGTTTTTATTTAGCACAGTAGCTAGATTAACAAATAACCAGAAGCCACCCGATCTAAATATTCCCTCACAGATTAATAGTAATGACTTTATGAATTTCTTCACCGATAAAATCGATAACATCAGAAATACAATAACAAATGTAGATTCTACAGCATATAATACTTCAGCTTCATTCATCGCACCAAAAGATAAACTGCAGTGCTTTACAACTATAGGACAGGAAGAGCTAAATAAACTTATCACTGCATCTAAACCAACAACATACCTGTTAGATCCTGTACCCACTAAATTACTGAAAGAGTTGTTACCTGTAGCAGAAGAACCGCTTCTCAATATTATTAACTCGTCGTTATCTTTAGGTCACGTCCCAAAACCATTCAAGCTGGCGGTTATTAAGCCTCTTATTAAGAAACCACAACTAGAACCTAGTGAACTGGAACGACGCAGCAGCCCACCAAGTGACACATCCCAGACAGCACATATGTTCCCATTTTTATAGCCCAGGGGATGCTGGCAATAGGCTAAGACAGCGGACAACAATGACACAAGAAAAATCGCCCCTCCTGCCACATGAACATGCACTAGACCAAACGGACCTATTGAACAGTTGTGCAGCGTTTAGGTGTCGTGCAGGCAAGGCGCTCTTAGAAAAACACATGAACGTAGCAAAAGAAAGGGAAAAAAGCGTTTTGAGACGCGTATTGAAAGCGTGGCTCTCAAACAAAAGACGTTTAAACCGCTTTAAGGTAATGTTACGGAAATAAATTACTCAAATGTCATCTGTGCACTGGTCGGTGGAGTTAAATCAAGTTGTCAAACAAGTGAATACACTATTATTAACCAATGTAAAATTTGCTCGCTCGCACTGGATTCCTACATAATTAAGCTAAATTACACTCGCTAATGTCATGTTGGGTGACTGACTGCCTGTAAAATTTGATATGGTTAAATTTAAACATAAAACTCACCTTTGAATTTCCTCTTCTCTTCATCTGATAATTCCATAGTAATAGTAATATTAATACTAAAGTCATTAATTGCTTTAAAATATTTAAAAAGTCTATACAAATGGCTACAGCATTGAGTACAGCTACATAAGCTAACTTAACTTGGCTTGTTTACATGTTGGGTGGAAACATTTACATTTCGACTTGTGATTAAAACATAAATAGTCAAAACTCACCTTTAAATTTCTTCTTCTTGTAGTCTGATAATTAAAATCCTCCAAATCTAAATTTTGTGATGTAAAAGAAGCGAAAAGCATGGCCGACAAAACTAGAGTCGTAATTCCTCTGCTTCCCACTCTCCGTTCTGACAGAAAATTCCGTAACGGCTGCAGCGACTTCGATCAATCATTGTCCTGTTGCTATGACTAATCGTTAACACAGCAACCAATCAAGCATGAAACAGTACTTTGGCGGGATTTATGCGATCTGACATGGGAAGTGGAAAGCAAATGCCAAATCACGTGGATACCAATGACGATTTAAATGTAAATGTATTTATCATAATTGTCTACGAAAACATTTATTAAAAACTGCCTTAAGTATTTAGTTTTCACAATAAAATATCACAATACATGCTTAGTTTTACAGGTTCTTGCCAGTATTTTTTATTATAGTCTAACTTTATGATAATGAATGAAAGTAAATTTAAATGTTGCTTCATGTTTTAATATGGACATGATTCATAACTTTACTATTTAATCATATTTTTATTCATAGAGATTGTATGTTATTTGCAAATGTGATAAAGAGGGAACTGTCTAACACTTATGTACCCTTGATGTGAGAATTTTGTACCTTCATTTCAATTGTACATTAAAAGTTACAAAACAGTATCATCGGAAGTCGTTCCTGTACCATTTAAGGTACAATTATTGAAAAGGTACAAAACTGTTCTTCGAGGAACATTTTTTGTACCATCGTGTATCTTTTTTTCTGAGTGTATAAGCAACACATTATTCAATGCTTTTTACTTTTGCATTTACTTCTAGATTTATATATTAATTTGCTCAAGCAAGTGGCAAAATATTTAAACTACTTTTCTTACATTATCACAAACTTACCATTGACAGAAATAGACAGCTCTACTGCCTTTTCTTTGGCATTTAGATCTTTATTACAAGCAATCATGCGGTTGATAAAGAACTTTGTTTTCCTACCTCCACGAGTGCCATCTATTATTGCCTTCTTTATCTAAAAGTGTTCTTTCCCTTTAAACTTAGCCAAAAAGCCATATATGTTGACTGTGAAACACAGTAGACTTTAATAGTATGCATTTATGGTGTAATTACTACATTTTCGTGTCAATCCATGTTCATATTTACTGTGCAAACAATGGGCTGTTACTTTAATTCAGCGCTTGCAGCTAGAGGTCTGCGCGGGACTGTTTTTTTAGTCCCGCTCCCGCAAGTTTCTATTCCACACCCACCCGCTCCCGCTATATATTCACTCTTTGTTCATCCGCTGTCCGCTTAGAATAATTTTCTTCCCGACCCGACGGTTCCCGCTAAATTTAGATCTCGGGTTTCAGAATCTCACATTTAAATTTCCGCTATTGAAAGAAAGAGAGATAAGTTGACAAATAAAAGTGTATTCTGCACAGAATTGTATGTTATTTTATTCATCTTGTCAAGAGTCTTGACTTTGACTTGAATTTATATGAATTATCTTAAGACACAAAATTAAAATAAATAAATATGACAAATTTCAATTAAAATTATAGGCTAAGCAAAATATAAACAAAGCCGAGTTGAACGTCCTTCAAGGACAGCGCATCCACACTTTGCTCCATCCTTATTCTGCTCTGTCACTCATCGACAACCTGCCTGTTCTGTCTGAGGGCCGTATATTTACCACAGGAACAGCCTGCTCTGAGCATCGTTATTGCACATGCAGACCATGCAAATAAAACGTGTGAAGTTTAAAGCATGCGTGCAACGCGTGCATCCTGAGCGCAAGCTGTACCGGTGGTCAATAAGAATAAAGAGCAGATATGCTGTTCTAAATGGATGTCGGGAACGGGATATTGTTAGACCGCCCGCTCCCGTTCAAATTACACCAGAGTTACCGACCGCTACCGCGTTTTATTCGGGAATTTAATCCCGCGGCGCAAAAAATCCGATCGGGTCACCTGGGTGACCAGAGCCGCGGGAATGCAGACCTCTACTTGCAGCGCAGCAGTAGACTCGGTGCGGAAACGATCTCTGCACTGCTGCAGACGCACCGCTACTGGACTCACTACCGGACAGCAACCGTGTGCAGTGAACGCTTTAATCCGTTAACATGAGCGCAGAAAAAATACGCACCACGTATGCACTGCAAACGGAGTAATGTGAACCTGGCGTTATGTGTGTGCGCTGCAAGTGTGCATGAGCGCACGGTCTCCAGGAGAACGTGCGAGCGCTGAATGGTTAAACACTGGCATGAATAAAAAAAAAGCAATTTATAAACTTTAGTGACGATGTGACACTGCCTCGACTGTGCAAGTGACAATTCCTGTGTCAACTGTGCAGCATGTAGCTCGCTTATAGTATTACTGAAAAAATATGAAGGTGAGTGAGTACCTCACCTTCAGAATTATAATTATTTCACCCGCAACGGACAGAGACTGAGACGGTGCCGCTGCATGTCATGCCAAACCGCTCACGGCAGGCGCGTCATCAGCTTGAGATCATTTTTTTTAGATCAGCCTTTGCCGATCGATCATCCCAAAGCGATTATCGGCCGATAGTGATCGGTAGCCCATCAATCGGAGCACCCCTACTTTTTAGAGAGGAAAAATACAGAATAACGCAGGATCTTTGCTGACGTCCGTCGGTCTCATCTTAATACTTCTATGGTAACTGGAGTTGTACCCCTGCATAATATCTTGCAAAACCAATAACTTGATTAATAAACACACAAGAAATAATGAAATAATATTATGAAGGATATGGTAGATCGGCATCCACTCCATCAACTCCGACTGGATTTGCCTGAAAGAAGTAAGTCATATAAACCTAGGATGCCTTGAAGGCGAGTAATTTATGGCCTAATTTTCATTTATGGGTGAACTAACCCTTTAATGCGATACCATACTGCAGCGTTAACCTAAAACAAATGTGCTCTATTACTTTTCATATTCAAATGTTTGTGCGGAAAATTATTAATGAGCATGCATGACAGGGAGGTGCCCGCGTGATCACTTGAATGTTTTCCTCATAATGAAATAACTTAAAATTGGGGTACCTTACATATAAGCAAATACTCCCTGATTATATAATCTGTATGAAGATTGCATTTCCCTCTAAAGGTGCCGTCAGTACTGTGGAGATGAGAGTCAGCACCGTGAATTTCATCTTGCAGCCCACAAGAAAACATTAGTTTATTAATAAATAATTAAAATGTCTCCTTTTTTCATAATTATTAGGCTACTTCTCTGTGCTTTGTGGCAAACTTAATGCGTATGCTTGAGCGCGGAATAGGCTAGCCTATATTTAAAGGGGTCATATGATGTTGCTAAAAAGAACATTATTTTGTGTATTTGGTGTAATGAAATGTGTTTATGAGGTGTAAGGTTAAAAAAAAACACATTATTTTCCACATACTGTACATTATTGTTTCTCCTCTATGCCCCACCTTTCTGAAACGCATATATTTTTACAAAGCTCATCGGTCTGAAAAGCAAGGTGTGCTCTGATTGAACGGCGCGGCCGGCGGATTCGACGAAGGAGCGTCCGACGGGTTTGCGGCAACCACATGTGACGACCCCAAGCTGGACTCCGCTTTGTCCACGGTGAAAGCCGAGTTGAAGTATTTCCTCAGCGACCAGCACGGATCAGCTCCAGGCATGACGAATTGAGTGAGCGGAGGCGGGCGGGCATGAGAACGGGGCGGCCGGCGGATTCGACGAAGGAGCATGTTGCGGCAACCACAGGCTGGACTCCGCTTCGTCCAAGGTGAAAGCCGATCCGGCGATCCACAGCGCGAA
>NW_015634597.1:32379-32477 GCF_001515625.1 Sinocyclocheilus rhinocerous
CTTTGCAACTTTCTTTATGCACCAAGAGCTTGTAACACTCCAAAGAGAAAGGAAAAATTTAAATCGCATCAATCGCATCATTTTAATATTAGTGGTAG
>NW_015634597.1:34287-40368 GCF_001515625.1 Sinocyclocheilus rhinocerous
CACTGGCTGGTAAAGTAAGGTGACCAGACCTGCCATTTTCTTGGGGCACGTCCTGGCAGATTTCTAAATTGCCAAAAATAACCAGGTTTTGGCTGTATGCGCTGCACAGATCGATCGTTGTTTGACATCAAAGCGATTTGAAAGCATAAGGAGCCATCTGCTCTGCTCTCCATAGCTCTCATGGTATTTAAATGTCATATAACGATTGATCTGCACAGTGCAAACAGCCAACACCTGGTTATTTTAGGCAATTTAGAAATCTGCCAGGACGTGTCCCCGGAAAATGGCACATCTGGTCACCTGGTATAGGTCATATCTGGCCCACACACAACAAGCCAGAACTCAACCTAAAACCGATTTCTCACACATGGGCCACATCTGGCCCGCACGCAACAAGCCAGAACTCAACCTAAAACCGGTTTGTCACACATGGGCCAGATCTGGCCCACAAACAACAAGCCAGAACTCAACCTAAAACCGGTTTGTCACACATGGGCCAGATCTGGCCGACATACAACAAGCCACCTGACACTAAAACCGGCTTGATGTGTGTGGGCCAAATCTGGCCCAAATGACTGCTGCCATTGCCAGAACTCAGCCATATGTGCCATATTTGGCAAAGATGAGGCCCGGAAGTATATGCTATCAGGGACTGGTGTTTTTTTGTCACGTCTGTAACACATTTGATTTCCCAAATCTAAAATATAAAACATGTTCATAGACTGATACTTTTCTGATGTCTGGACTCTATTTTCAGGGATTTAGAAAAATGTAAAGAGATGGTTCAATATATTGGTAATGAATACATTCTGTGAGAATTTATTTCAGGTTTTGATTGCGAACGTCATTCCGTAACGCTGGTATTGCCCAATAATGAAACTAAAAATGATTAGGCCTACATGAAGTCTCGGGACAGTTTCTTATTACTTCAATATATTTTTACATTTGTATTGCCAAAACAACTGCAATGTTGCCGTGTACAATTAAAACAGTGCAAAATTGAAAATAGTACAAAGCAGCATATAAATTAAGAACAAAAGTTTTTTGTCTCTCTTCTCTTTCTCTTGCAGAGGCGCCGCATCTCTCCTTAGAAAAAAAACAAAATCAAGCAAGACTGCATATTATATTGTATATACTCCGTACGCTGTTGCAAAAATTGCAAAAGCCAAAACAAACGAGGCATTTATCCTCAAACAGACACTTTGCCTAAACCTGCTCTGCAAGTTTGAAAAGCTGCACTCTCCACATGAACGAGCAAGCGATTCACACCTTTATTTCAACCCCCACAATGAAGCTATACAGAACTACCCCCAAACTCCAACCCTCTCCAGCTGTACTGAATTCAGTCACGCTACTGGTTGCTCAGTGTAAAATGAACATGCTCTATCTAAAAGAAAAAAAATGGTGTAACAAACCAGCGAACTGCAGAATACACACATCTATATTGTAACGATCGGCCTTATTGGAAGATGTTACGTTTGTAAAAAAGGGGTCAGATTATACTATGTGAGAGCTTTGAGTGTTTAAAAGATGAGACAGACAACAATGTTAAAAGTGAAAATCAAATATGTATTTACAATATTCACAAGAGACTTAAAACAACACAAAACTAGACTAACTTAGGCTGTTAAAAGTACAGAGTCTTTCAGTTTCATACCATTAAAACAGTCCTTAAGAAATCCAGTGTGTTGCTAGTCCCAAAGTGAATGTCCCAAAAAGTGTCCACCGGTGTATATACAAAAGTCCACTGTAGTGTTAATCCAAAGTGCTGGAAAGGTAAGTCCACAAAGGTAACTCCACTATTCCAGTTTGTAGGTGATCACCACTTGGTCGTAATGAGAGCAACGACCATGCTTGTTTGACATGCTGCCTCCTTTATGCTGTCCATTTCCTATTTCCTGTCATGTGATCAGTCACATGACAGGCAGACCCAAACTCATTTAAAGACATACACACATTAAAATGGTTAAGAGGAATAAAATGGCTAAGACAACATGAAAACCTATTAAAACTCAAATATACATAAAATAATAAAAAAGTATATTGAGCAGGTTAAAACATGTGTCCCGTGTGACAGTGTCACATAGTTCCCCCCCTTAGTCTATGACTCCCGGGGGAAGGAACTAGCCCTTTAAGGTCCTGTCAGCCATTGTAGGTGTCCTCTGGGTCCTCTTGAATATGTGATTTAAAATGTATAAATACATATTTGATTTTCACTTAAAAAAAAAAAAGACATATGTAACGATCGGCCTTATTGGAAGATGTTACGTTTGTAAAAAAGGGGTCAGATTATACTATGTGAGAGCTTTGAGTGTTTAAAAGATGAGACAGACAACAGTGTTAAAAGTGAAAATCAAATATGTATTTACAATATTCACAAGAGACTTAAAACAACACAAAACTAGACTAACTTAGGCTGTTAAAAGTACAGAGTCTTTCAGTTTCATAGCATTAAAACAGTCCTTAAGAAATCCAGTGTGTTGCTTGTCCCAAAGTGAATGTCCCAAAAAGTGTCCACCGGTGTATATACAAAAGTCCACTGTAGTGTTAATCCAAAGTGCTGGAAAGGTAAGTCCACAAAGGTAACTCCACTATTCCAGTTTGTAGGTGATCACCACTTGGTCGTAATGAGAGCAACGACCATGCTTGTTTGACATGCTGCCTCCTTTATGCTGTCCATTTCCTATTTCCTGTCATGTGATCAGTCACATGACAGGCAGACCCAAACTCATTTAAAGACATACACACATCCCTTTTCCATTGCTTGTTTGCGCGCTCTTCATTCATCTCACTTCGCAATAATAAAAATAACAGTGGCATCATGCAGATAATTCTTGTGTGTTTATTATAGTGCAACTAATCCGTGTTCAAATGCTGATCTTATATAGGCCTAATATATATTTTTTTCATATGAACTGGACTGCCAGTGGGCACGCTGCTTTTTGATGCTGCTTTTGATGAATAGCCTACAGCAAAACTGACTTATACCACCGATGATGATAATAGCACCGTTTATTTTTCAACCTCACATCAAAAATGTAGAAGAAGAAGCAGTCGAGCAGCAGAAGAGGACAGCAGTTTGTAAGTGTTTTGTCTTGTTTTCTCATTAGATTTCAGTGTGGTTGTTGTTGCTAGGAAACATAGTTTCACTTACGGTGTTTTACCGTGGTAAATATACGTGCTCAAGTCGCGTTTGTTCTTGTGCATATCACGGGACTTTCCAGTTTCTGTTTGCTAAATAGTAAGGCGTGGCCAAAGCCAGTAAAAGTACTTATTTACCTGTTTGGAAGCACTTGTCAGAAGAAGCAGTCGAGCAGCAGAAGAGGACTGCAGTTTGTAAGTGTTTTGTCATTAGATTTCAGCGCAGTTGTCGTTGCTAGGAAACATTGTTTCACTTACTGTAGGGTGACCATACGTGCCATTTTCCCAGGACGTGTCTTGGCCAGGATTTCTATATTGCCTAAAATATCTAGGTTTTGGCTTTGTTTGCGTGTGCAGACCGATCGGTGTATGACCAAAGTACCATACAGACGGTTATGCTTTCGAAACGCTCTCGAGGTACTTTGATGTCAAACACTGATCGGTCTGAGCCGCACTGCTTTTAAGTCGAACACACCTAATATGTACACGTAATTGCATCGCTTTGACCGTAGATCCCACATTCTCACACGCCATGATTGGTCCATTATGTACAATGCTTGCATGTTATTGGTCAAACTGTACTAAATCGCAGACAAGTACAGTACGTACTTTAGACTGCTATTCCTCACTCTGTGAAGTAACGTGAGGGAGGAAACTAGTTGACGTTAGCTAGTTAATTAGCCATGTTATCTGCCTCGGTAGCAAGCCAAATAGTATTTATTTCAACACTGAAACAAACGGCGGGTGGGTCTCTGTCTTGATCAGAGGTGAAAGAGGGAGAAAACCGAAGACGACACAGATATATAGTTTATGTTCGACTTGGAAGTATTTATTTAGCAATCGGCGATAAAACGTTATCTGTGCGGAACATCGTTGTGTACGGAACATGGTTAGTCTACGTTACCCGAAAAATTCCCATACGACAGACTTCTTCTTTTTCGACGGGGGAAAAAGGTCCAGGGATTCATCTCCTTCGGCCACCCTACACACATGTGACTACGCTCGCACCAACCGGAGGGGGAGGGGTCATGTGACTCACTACGCTCTTCGCTGCACACAACTGAGGGAGTCCTGCACTTTCCATCTTTGACGACACGTAAAAAAACTGCGCATACCGCAGGAACGGTATAACGGAGAATTTTAGTGGTTTTGAAACCGTGACTTTTCCAAACCGCGGTATACCTCGAAACCGGTTATCGTCCCATGCCTACCTGCAACGTTGCTTTTTCCTATCACTTATTTTGGGCACTTTTTGCATTTAAACTGGATTATTCTGACTGCTGACATTGAAAATCATGCATGTGTTGTTTTGAGGGTATCGGTTAATTTCATGATTGCCGTTTTGACAGTGTCTGCTTGCATATTTTATTCATGTTCGGTAGCCTAATTCTCTTAAATGTAGGCTATTCGCCCTGATTTGATCCGTTTACCTGCGAAATGTATCTTATTTATAATTTATATAATTTTGTCGTCAATATTTTGTTTTAAGGTTTCTCATTCGATTTCAGCGCAGTTGTCGTTGCTAGGAAACATTGTTTAATTTACTGTGTTTTACCGTACGTACTCAAGTCGCGTTTGTTCTTGTGCGTATCGCGGAACTTTCCAGTTTCGGTTTGCTAAATAGTAAGGCGTGGCCAAAGCCAGTAAAAGTACTTATTTACCTGTTTGGAAGCACTTGTTAGAAGAAGCAGTCGAGCAGCAGAAGAGGACAGCAGTTTGTAAGTGTTTGTCTTGTTTTCTCATTAGATTTCAGCATGGTTGTCGTTGCTAGGAAACAATGTTTCTTTTTTTTTTATTTTCTTTTTTTTATTGAGATAACAATAGGGTAATACAAAGACATTTAAATCTGTAAAACAATAAAACCAAAATTCTGCATCTTAGATCACATATCAATCATGTATTTAATACATCAAGTATCCATTTCAGCAGCCTAGATGTCTTTACAGCTTTTCGGTTGTTCTGTATGGAAGTTAGAGAGTCGTAAAAAATCTTCAGATCAGTGGAAAATAGTCTACCATTTGGTACAGTCGATATACATTTTGCTTTATGCATATGATATTTCCCTAATAGAATAAGAAGTTTAATTATATTATCCATTTCCAATAAACCAGTATCACAATCCATAAACAAGACCATTACATCAGTTATAGTGACAAACTTGTAAAATGACTCACAAAGAAACTTGGGACCAAAATAATTTGGTAAAATTACAACTGAAAAATAAGTGTACAATTGTTTCAGTTTCTTCTTTACAAAAACTGCATAATGGCAAAAACCCTTCTTTAAACTTACTAATAAAATCGTTACATGGATAGTATCTGTTTATTATTTTAAAGTGAGTTTCTTTGACTTTATTAGGAATTACATATTTATTTATATCTGACCACATATTCTAGGAAACATTGTTTCACTTACTGTGTTTTACCGTACGTGCTCAAGTCGCGTTTGTTCTCGTGCGTATCGTGGGACTTTCCAGTTTCGGTTTGCTAAATAGTAAAGCGTGGCCAAAGCCAGTAAAAGTACTTATTTACCTGTTTGGAAGCACTTGTTAGAAGAAGCAGTCGAGCAGCAGAAGAGGACAGCAGTTTGTAAGTGTTTTGTCTTGTTTTCTCATTAGATTTCAGCGCGGTTGTCGTTGCTAGGAAACTTTCACTTACTGTGTTTTACCGTACGTGCTCAAGTCGCGTTTGTTCTTGTGCGTATGGCGGAACTTTCCAGTTTCGGTTTGCTAAATAGTAATACTTCAACATCCATCTAGAAAAACCCCAGGGTGCTGACTTCAACACTCTGCTCGCCTCATTTGATCTCAAGCGAGTGTCTACTATGGCTACTCCCAAATCAGGTAACCAACTGGACCTCATCTACACACGCTATTGCTCCACTGACAACACATTCGTTACTCCACTGCACACCTCAGACCACTTCCTCATCACTTCTAAC
>NW_015634597.1:40378-43022 GCF_001515625.1 Sinocyclocheilus rhinocerous
CCTCATTTGATCTCAAGCGAGTGTCTACTATGGCTACTCACAAATCAGGTAACCAACTGGACCTCATCTACACACGCTATTGCTCCACTGACAACACTTTAGTTACTCCACTGCACACCTCAGACCACTTCCTCATCACTTCTAACCTCACACTAACTCCTGACACAGCACACACTCCTCTGCAGGTCACCTTTCGATGTAACCTACGCTCACTCTCTCCTTCTCGCCTATCCTCTATGGTTTCATCCACACTTCCTTCACCCTCTCAGTTTTCAGCACTGGACACAAACAATGCTACTGACACTCTTTGCTCCACTCTAACATCTTGCTTAGGATCTCAGTTCGAACAGTTGAGTCTTTAGCCATTTTCAAAAAATATCTAAAGACACATCTTTTTCACCAGCACCTGACCAACTAATACTAGCACTTACCTATTCTATTCTGTTCTATAATTTAATAATAATAAATAAATAAATAAAAACCTAGCTACGTGTACTGTGCTAGACTAACTGAGACTTGTCATGGCACTTGTATACTGTTGTTCTCTCATTGGTCTGATTGCTTCTATTGTTCTCATTTGTAAGTCGCTTTGGATAAAAGCATCTGCTAAATTATTAAATGTAAATGTAAATGTAATAAAAATTATTAATGGAACAAAAACATATTTTTGCTGTAATAATAACCGACTTTTTTAAAGTCGTTTCCTATGAACCAAAGTGCGATCATACATTATTAACGCCTTACTGTCATTATTAGCCCTTCATGGGTTCAGTCTTACATGTATTCTGTACCTTACTGTGAATATAATCCATCAGTTTCGGACACGGCAAAGCTAAACTGCACCTGATTTTAGAGCCTTGCATTTCAGCCCGAGCTCGACGGGTCCCTGTTCATGGAGACAGAGATGGCAAAAAGCACATCCTGTCTGTTTTCTCTATTTTACAAAAGCACAGCGTTTTGTTGATATTGTGAGTGCACACAAAAATAAGGGTATACCATTTACAATTCCCGAATGAAGTATTAGTCTTATCTGTATGAGCAAAAATGACGGCTTACTTCAAGTTGTTTCCACTGTTATAAAGAACAAAATTAAGTGATCGCGCTGGCACCTCAATGCATTACGCGCGCTTCAGCTTCCACTCTCTGCACAAAAGCTTAGATACGCCTAACAGCGCACTTTTATCTAGGTTAAATGTTTAAACTAACATTGTAATATGCTTTAAGTGTTTTATATCTATAGATTTTATTTTAAGCAAGTCGGGATGATTTGAGAAGGCTAAATTAATAAAACGTGATCAACTCAGCTGCGGCTATCCACTTGGTTAGCACTTAAAAAACTTGAATTTAACAAACAAAAAATGTTCCAAACATTTTTCTAAATTAATTAATAATGAAACAATAAGAAATATAATTTAGCAATTAAAAACAAACTGAACTATTGTAATGGCTGCAACAGCAAAAAGTTAATACCTGGACAATTTTCAATCTGGTTTGCGACCGCATCACAGCACAGAGACAGCGCTCATTAAGATAATAAATGATATTCGCTTACATTCTGATTCTGGCAAAATATCAGTGCTGGTACTACTAGATCTCAGTGCTGCATCTGGCACTGTTGATCATAACATACTTCTAGAGAGACTGGAAAACTGGGTCGGGCTTTCTGGGATGGCAATCAAATGGTTCAGGTCATACTTAGAAGGGAGAGGTTATTATGTGAGTATAGGAGAGCATAAGTCTAAGTGGACGTCCATGACATGCGGAGTCCCACAAGGCTCAATTCTTGCACCTCTCTTGTTTAGCCTCTATGCTCCCACTAAGTCAAATAATGAGAAATAACCAAATTGCCTTTCATAGCTATGATGATGATACCCAGATTTACCTAGCCTTAACACCAAATGACTACAGCCTCATTGACTCCCTCTGCCAATGCATTGATGAAATTAACAGTTGGATGTGCCAAAAAGTCATTGCATTTGGAAACAAAAAAACTGAAGTCATTGCATTTGGAAACAAAGATGAAGTTCTCAAGGTGAATGCATACCTTGACTCTAGGAGTCTAACAACTAAAAATAAAGTCAGGAATCTTGGTGTGATTCTGGAGACAGACCTTAGTTTCAGTAGTCATGTCAAAGCAGTAACTAAATCAGCATACTATCATCTCAAAAACATTGCAAGAATTAGATGTTTTGTTTCCAGTCAAGACTTGGAGAAACTTATTCATGCCTTTATCACCAGCAGGGTGGACTATTGTAATGGTCTCCTCACAGGCCTTCCCAAGAAGACCATTAGACAGCTGCGGCTCATCCAGAACGCTGAACCTTAAACTACCCTAAGAACCTTAGTTTCAGTAGTCATGTCAAAGCAGTAACTAAATCTGCATACTATCATCTCAAAAACATTGCAAGAATTAGATGTTTTGTTTCCAGTCAAGACTTGGAGAAACTTGTTCATGCCTTTATTACCAGCAAGGTAGACTATTGTAATGGTCTCCTCACAGGCCTTCCCAAGACGACCATTAGACAGCTGCAGCTCATCCAGAACGCTGCTGCCAGGATTCTGACTAGAACCAGAAAATCTGAGCATATCACACTAGTCCTCAGGTCCTTACACTGGCTTCCAGTTACATTTAGGATTGATTTTA
>NW_015634597.1:43090-44445 GCF_001515625.1 Sinocyclocheilus rhinocerous
GCCTAGGAACTAAATACATGGCAGATCTGCTCACTGAATATAAACCTAACAGACCACTCAGATCATTAGGATAGAGTCAGTTAGAAATACCAAGGGTTCACACAAAACAAGGGGAATCTGCTTTTAGCTATTATGCCGCCCGCAGTTGGAATCAGCTTCCAGAAGAGAGATCAGATGTGCTAAAACATAAGTCACATTCAAATCTAGACTCAAAACTCATCTGTTTAGCTGTGCATTTATTGAATGAGCACTGTGCGATGTCTGAACTGATTGCACTGTATTTTATGTATGTATAATCATTTTCTATTTTTAACTGTCTTAAATTCATTTTAAATTCATTTTTAAATCATCTTCAAATTTGTTTAATTCCTTGTTTTATTTTTATGATTATTTTACTTTCTTTTATATAAAGCCCTTTGAATTACCATTGTGTACGAAATGTGCTATATAAATAAACTTGCCTTGCCTTGCCTAGCAGCTGTGTAATTAGGAAGCGAGAGAGAGAGAAAAAAGACACGGGCTCCAGTCGGACTCGGACCGAGGGATACTGGTAAGCTGTCGGCCAAGGGCCGGCTATAGGGCCTAGGTTTGAGGCCCGTGCAGGGCTCTCGTTTGGAAACAAATGTTGTGAATCAGGGGTTGTTTTCTAATTAAATGACAAAATTCTTAAGTTATATTGTTGCATTAAGTTGTAAAAATGGTTTAATTATTATTTAAACATGTTTTAATTAATACAAAGGAACGATAAAAAGTGATACATTTCTTAATTCATGGACATAATTTTCGGCATGTCATGGGCTCTGTATACGGTAATAAATGTTAAAAAAAGGCCAGATAATGAATAAGTATGTGTGACCTGCTGAAATACACCAGCAAATTATTAAATGTAAGTTTCAAGCCTATCATTTGTGACATTAATGTGACTTAAATATGACTTAAACATATTTCAATATATATTAAAAATGTGACTTAAACATATGTCAAATATGTTAGAACTAGGCCTAGCCTATAACACTCAACAATAAGCCACCTTTTCAATCGTTTTATTTTTTATGGCATAATGCACACCTCCTTAAATGTAATCTAAACATTCCAAGTAATATCCTACTTTTTGTAGGATTTCTAGGCGTTTTTCATGTCGCAGTTTTAGTCTATTAATCTTGATTTCTCACAACCTATTTTGTTCAAGGATTTGATTTATTTATTTATTTTTATGGTGCGAGTTCAAAAAATGTAGCCTGTAGATGGAAATGAAAACCCCTTAATACAACAAGGAAATTGTGTAATTATAATGGTTTTCATAATGACTGTTTAATAACCATAACATGCAGTAAGAGCCTTTGTGTAAATGTAAT
>NW_015634597.1:44628-48104 GCF_001515625.1 Sinocyclocheilus rhinocerous
ATTAATGTGACTATAGTGCCAAAATATGTGTTAGAACTAGGCCTAGCCTATAACACTCAACAATAAGCCACCTTTTCAATCGTTTTATTTTTTATGGCATAATGCACACCTCCTTAAATGTAATCTAAACATTCCAAGTAATATCCTACTTTTTGTAGGATTTCTAGGCGTTTTTCATGTCGCAGTTTTAGTCTATTAATCTTGATTTCTCACAACCTATTTTGTTCAAGGATTTGATTTATTTATTTATTTTTATGGTGCGAGTTCAAAAAATGTAGCCTGTAGATGGAAATGAAAACCCCTTAATACAACAAGGAAATTGTGTAATTATAATGGTTTTCATAATGACTGTTTAATAACCATAACATGCAGTAAGAGCCTTTGTGTAAATGTAATAATTTTTTTCTTTTTTTTATGCATTAGGCTGCAGCCTCCGACATTTTGAAATTAAATTATCAATATTTTATTTTAAAAATAGATATAACTATTTCCCCACCATGATTCTGAAAAAAAACAGACAACTAAACAAAATTACATGTAAGTTTCTAGTAAAAATTGCAGCAGTCTATTTATAGACTATAATATTCAACACATTGCTAAAAAAAAGTTAAACCAATAATTCATAGCTCATAACTTCATGACTTGCTCATAAAGACACTTGTTTTATTTCTGAATGAATCAACTTTTTGAACGAATCTCATTTTAAGTCACTTGTCTCCATCTGCTGGCATTACGTTGTAATTGATACAATCTTTATTTGAAGCATTGTCACTTTCAAAAATGTGACTTATTCTATTTTGATTGCTTCTGTAGACAGAAGTGTTTATATTCTAGCTATGAACTTTTATTCCAGTACTTATGTGATTATTACCATATAGAATATATTATCTGCCTCGTTCTGTGACAAAAAACGCTCATCAAATCACAAAAGTTATTTCAAACACTCGACTGATGTTGTGGAGTAAAATCATGTTATTAAATGTCGTCTTTTGTTGGACAACGCTTCTCCTTTAAGTTGTTTGGGGCGCGCCGCATGTCACTTTTTAATTGCACGTTATTTACAGTGCTTGCAGAGATCGAACAGCTTTTACTACTGCGATTGTATACATTTAATTTAAAAAATCAAACTGCCTAATATTTTGAGCGCAAATTGTAATAAAAATACATTAATCTTAAGCATAACGCGGGCCACAAAATTAATGCAGATGGCCGGATATGGCCCGCGGACTGCCTGTTGAGTACCCCTGGTCTATAGAATACCCTTAAAGGGACTTTGGTATTTTGAAGACTGTTGGTAACAAAGCTGTTTTGGTTACCAATGACTTTCACTAAGATGTTTCTCAGATTATCTTCTTTTATGTTCCATAGTTTATGTTAGGCCGTTGTAGCCTAAATGTTTATGTGTTAAAATAATTTTTTTGTTGAATCAAATAAAATATTTCTGAAGTAAAGGTCGACGATTGATCGGCTTTTTTAAATTAATCGACATCGGCTGATTGTGCTGCAAATTAGGCCGATTTATAGGCAGGTGCATCTGCAGGCAGCTAAGCGTTGTTGCGGAACGTCGGAGAATCTCTCTCTGGCTCCATGAGAGATGGAGCAACTCACACTCTGCAGCAGAGTACGTAAGCGGAGTGGAGCGGCAACAATTTCCCCTCCGCGCTCTGAGCATTTAATAATCACTCCGCTCCAACTCCACTCCGTGTTCACCATCTCCCGCTCCACTCCTCGCTCACTGATATCAGAAACACCGATCCGCCTTCGCTCCGTGGCTAAAGTATTTCAGTATGTTTGAAATATCACAGTTCTTCTGTTCATAACGTACAGGTGCATCTCAATAAATTAGAATGTCGTGGAAAAGTTCATTTATTTCAGTAATTCAACTCAAATTGTGAAACTCGTGTATTAAATAAATTAAATGCACACAGACTGAAGTAGTTTAAGTCTTTGGTTCTTTTAATTGTGATGATTTTGGCTCACATTTAACAAAAACCCACCAATTCACTATCTCAACAAATTAGAATACTTCATAAGACCAATAAAAAAAAAATTTTTAGTGAAATGTTGGCCTTCTGGAAAGTATGTTCATTACTGTACATGTACTCAATACTTGGTAAGGGCTCCTTTTGCTTTAATTACTGCCACAATTCGGCGTGGCATGGAGGTGATCAGTTTGTGGCACTACTGAGGTGGTATGGAAGCCCAGGTTTCTTTGACAGTGGCCTTCAGCTCATCTGCATATTTTGGTCTCTTGTTTCTCATTTTCCTCTTGACAATACCCCATAGATTCTCTATGGGGTTCAGGTCTGGTGAGTTTGCTGGCCAGTCAAGCACACCAAACACCATGGTCATTTAACCAACTTTTGGTGCATTTGGCAGTGTGGGCAGGTGCCAAATCCTGCTGGAAAATGAAATCAACATCTTCAAAAAGCTGGTCAGCAGAAGGAAGCATGAAGTGCTCCAAAATTTATTGGTAAACGGGTGCAGTGACGTTGGTTTTCAAAAAACACAATGGACCAACACCAGCAGATGACATTGCACCCCAAATCATCACAGACTGTGGAAACGTAACACTGGACTTCAAGCAACTTAGGCTATGAGCTTCTCCACCCTTCCTCCAGACTCTAGGACCTTGGTTTCCAAATGAAATACAAAACTTGCTCTCATCTGAAAAAAGGACTTTGGACCACTGGGCAACAGTCCAGTTCTTCTTCTCCTTAGCCCAGGTAAGACGCCTCTGACGTTGTCTGTGGTTCAGGAGTGGCTTAACAAGAGGAATACGACAACTGTAGCCAAATTCCTTGACACGTCTGTGTGTGGTGGCTCTTGATGCCTTGACCCCAGCCTCAGTCCATTCCTTGTGAAGTTCACTCAAATTCTTGAATCGATTTTGCTTGACAATCCTCATAAGGCTGCAGTTCTCTCGGTTGGTTGTGCATCTTTTTCTTCCACACCTTTTCCTTCCACTCAACTTTCTGTTAACATGCTTGGATACAGCACTCTGTGAACAGCCAGCTTCTTTGGCAATGAATGTTTGTGGCTTACCCTCCTTGTGAAGGGTGTCAATGATTGTCTTCTGGACAACTGTCAGATCAGCAGTCTTCCCCATGATTGTGTAGCCTAGTGAACCAAACTGAGAGACCATTTTGAAGGCTCAGGAAACCGTTGCAGGTGTTTTGAGTTGATTAGCTGATTGGCATGTCACCATATTCTAATTAGTTGAGATAGTGAATTGGTGGGTTTTTGTTAAATGTGAACCAAAATCATCACAATTAAAAGAACCAAAGACTTAAACTACTTCAATCTGTGTGCATTGAATTTATTTAATACACAAGTTTCACAATTTGAGTTGAATTACTGAAATAAATAAACTTTTCCACGACATTCTAATTTATTGAGATGCACCTATAAGACCGTAATTAGCTGGTTCAGCTGTGTTTAATTAGGGTTGGAGCTAAACTCTGCAGGACCGAGTT
>NW_015634597.1:50435-86124 GCF_001515625.1 Sinocyclocheilus rhinocerous
TTTGTCTTATGAAGTATTCTAATTTGTTGAGAGTGAATTGGTGGGTTTTTGTTAAATGTGAGCCAAAATCATCACAATTAAAAGAACCAAAGACTTAAACTACTTCAGTCTGTGTGCATTGAATTTATTTAATACACGAGTTTCACAATTTGAGTTGAATTACTGAAATGAACTTTTCCACGACATTCTAATTTATTGAGATGCACCTGTATACGCATGAATGGTTAATGGGTCCCGCTATTTCTTTTAATTCTATCAGGTCTGGTTATACGGGACCCACACTCTATCAAGATAGAGAGCATGAGACCATGTCCAGCTGCACCAGTGGACTGTCTCTTATTGGGCCCTGCTGGGTTACCCCTTGTAATCTAGCGCCCCCTTCGGGTCAAGCTGAGAAGTGCTCCCCTCTCTGTGAGGGTTAGCTATGAGTGGCTCCCAGTATGTGCTGTAAGGGCCCGCCTCAGCTTGAGAGCTGAGAGTGCTGCTCCCGAAGAACCCCATTTGCAATGAACTAAGTGTTAGGCCCGTCTCTGTCGCCTCCTTGGTCAGTTGCCTTTATGTTGGGACCCTGTTGTTCCCTTAGAAATGTTTGATCCCCTTCTAGCAGGATCCCATTTCTGATGTCTCATTTGCAAGCTATCTGCCCCCGGACATGGCTGTGCTCCCCTCACTGCGGGAGGGTCCCTTAGAGCTCTCCGGTCCTGGGCATACTGGGTGAGTCCTCCTCTCGACTCGAGAGTTAGGTCCTCTACCCTGGGCTATTGGTCGCTACGGTCGAGCCGGGCACCTCTCTCTCCTCGCTAGGGATTGAGCCCTCCGCTCTTGAGCTCTGTGGCAGTGACAGCAGGTAGTTGGGCCGCTTGCTGCTTCCCTGATAAGCTGCCAATATTTAGGTCAAGCCAGGCAGTGCTCCCCACACCTCAGAGGGTTGTCTTTGAGCCTGCCTCTCCCGACTGAGCGTTTGTGGACCTCTCTCTTTGAGTCCTCTGCTCGTTTGAGCTCCATTGAGTAGCGACCTCAGGTTGTTAGGCCTCTCTCCGCCTTCCTGTTGAGTCAGGATTTTCTAAAATCCTGTATGGTAAGGGTTACACGCTGTTAGCCTCGTTCCCTTTCTCTGAGTTGGCTTAGGCCCCGGTTCTCGCCTTGGGTTCCACTCAACTAATGTATCTCTGTTGATACATTTCTGAGCAGGGTGTTGCTACCAAAGATCTGTCGAGTCAGTTCTTTGAGCAGGTTTATTCAGAACCGGTGGTTGCAGCTCAGGCCCTTGGCTGGAGGGTATAATGTCACTGACAGCCGTTAAGGCATCCTAGGGGCAACTCCCATGGCTATGGTAGAGTTGGTACTTAGTGCTCGCCGTGGTTTTCTGGCATGCACTCCCCTCAGCATGGTGGCGTGGGTATACCGTTTCCCATAGCGACCCCTAGAGGATGCAGTTCGAAGTTCCCTCAAAAGGGAACGTCTCAGGTTATGTATGTAACCATGATTCCCTGAGAAGGGAATGAGACACTGCGTCTTCTAGTTTCCTTGCCTTGCTTCGGACGCAAGCTTCAGACGAAGAAGCGGATGACTTGTTATTCGCTCTTTTATACTGTGATCACGCAGGGTAATGACATCATACGTCAATGTTATTGTCGTTTTTAGATGTATGCTTCAGACAACGGTCACGCTGAAGGCGTTCCCCATAGCGACCCCTAGTGTCTCGTGATGCAGTGTCTCGTTCCCTTCTCAGGGAACCATGGTTATATACTTAACCTGAGACATTTTCCAGATCTGCCCATGGGTCCTCTGCTGCCACATGCTGGATATAATTGCAATTTTGTCATGCTACTTTTCTTTTCACTATTATGAATCACTATTATAACACTTAAAATCACATTTTGTCAAAGTTTATCTTTTCATTTGTACTGCGCTCTCGGTTTTGACAATTTTGCCACATAATGATAACTGTGAAACCTGAAAATGGTGTTATACAGAGGAGATTTGTGGTAAGCATTTTGTTACCTATTATTTATTTCAAATATCTATATCTACATTAAAATGTGTGTGCATGTGTGTAAGCATGCTTAGTGTGCATTAAGTTTTATTGTTTAAACCTTTCATTCTTTTGTGTATGTGTTTTAACGTATTCTCCATCATGGATATTTTATGGTGTCAGGTTGTCAGACCCACATTTTGCGTCAGCCTATACCCTAACAGTATAGATGGCATGAAGGTCTTAAAATGCTTGAACCCCATTAATTGCTGCTTGCAGTGCCGCATTAAGCCTTTGCGAGGCCCTGGGCTAACGCAGCTTTGGGCCATCAAAATACAAGTCCCACTAGATGTGAAGTGGGAGCAACTAGGTGGCAGAAGATTCCGCTTGGTCTTAAAGCCTTCCTTGAGCGGCTATGTTCGCAATTTAAAGAATGATTTGAAAAAAAGAATAATTAATTTGTTATTTGTATGGTCTAGGTGGTCATATGCCGTATGCCTGCAAATACGGGACAAACTGATGCCTTACATTTTACGTATTATACGGAATGGTTGGCAACCTTATTTAAAATGCAAAAGAGAATTGTCTCGGGGGCCCCTTAGTGTTCGGGATCCTGGACTGCAGCCCATGTTGCCCATTAGTACAACACGGCCCTGGCTGCTTGAAGCTATATTTATTATTGCTATTGTGAATCACCTAATGAACTTCCTTTCACTGCAGCCATGAACGTCAGTCTTAATTTCCTACCATAGTGGACAAAATGACATAACATGTATTTTTCTATCACTAAAAATGTTTGTTTCCACTGGTTACTGCTTTTTATTTGTTCCTTAAATTTCCATATGATCTTGATATAGAAATAATCAAGAAATGAATAAAAAAATCCTGAATATAATTTTTAATTTTTAATAATTTGTGTATGCACTTTTTTCTTCTCTGTGTTCTGCTCAGCTAGACAGAAAAAAGAGGCTTTAAGCCGAGAAGCAAAGGAGCCCAAACAAAAATGATTATTGATTTAATCACATTATCAGCAGCCAGCACCTCAGGCTCAAATAGTAAATCCATAATAGCCTCTCCACGTAACCAACTCAACAAATTTACCATCAAAGCCATCCGTGCCCAAACTCTAAACACTGAAGCCAAGGGTCACCTTCAGTGGCTGGGAAAATATTGATGTACTGGGTTTCAACATGTTCTGCACTTATCAAACACAACTGCAATCTTGCACAAGGATCTCACACACACACACACACACATGATTTCTATTAGAACATATAATCATTTGTAAGAGATATTGCACAAGGTCCAATCCACTTTCTCATTCAGAAAATATTGGTGAGAAATATTGGTTGCACTTTATTTTGATGGTCCCTTTAACACATTATTTTGACTATAAGTCATTTTGCACCTACATATCTTCTAACTCTCATTAGAGTGTTAGTAGAGTATTAGTAGACTGGTAAGGTTTGGGGTAGAATAAGGCCATGTCCACACATACACAGGTATTTTTATAAACTGAGTTTTTCCTTCTTCCGTTTAAAAAAAATCTCTGTCCAAATGAAAACGCAAACGCATGCTATGAAGCGCTGTAAGAGCATTCCAAGCCAACAGTTGGCGATATAATCTCAACCGTAAAGCCATGTTGGCCAATCAGAAGCCTGAAAAAGTGGTGTGGCGGAGTGGATGGCGAGACGATTGGCTCCCAAGGCGGTTGGCAACAACTGGAATGTGAATGGACAGGAGAATGCAGAAGGAAGTGACGGATCAGGAAATGAATTAAGAGAAAAGAAACAACAGAGTAAATCGGATTAAAGTGACTCCAACAGGGGAGCAATTGTAGAAGAATCGGAGAGAGAGGAATATAAAGTGTTTGCAAAACGTATGCATGTAGGAGACTCCTTTGGAGGTATGAATCCAATACAGTTGACAAAAACGCTAAATAAGGAAATTGGTGAAATAAAGAGTGCTAAAATTCTAAGAAATGGATCATTGATGATTATTTGTATGGATGCAAAACAACAAGGGAAAGTAATCAGAATGAACAAGATAAATGGAAAGAGAGTGGAATGTTCTATGACTAATGTTAAAAAAAAAAATCGTAAAAGTGGTTGTTACAGGAATTCAGGTAAATGTATCAGTTGAAGATGTGAAAGAAAATATAACAAATGTAAGTGAAGTCAAACGTCTAAAAACAAACAGGAACGAAAGTATAAGTCATAGTACCTCGGTTATGATCATTTTTGATGAGGAAACTCTCCCTGAAAAGGTCTATATAGGATGTGTTACAATGTGAGTCTATACATACCTCCTCCACTTAGAATTTTCAAATGTCAGAGATTTGGACATGTGGCGGCGGTGTGCAAGAGAAAACAAAGATGTGGTAAATGTAGTGGAGAACACGAGTATGGCAAATGTGAAGAGGGTGCAAGGCTGAAATGTTGTAATTGTGGTGCTGATTATTGTCAGGAATAACAAGATGAATTCAAGTGCGAGATTCGATGATATTTTATTATGCATGAATAAGACAAGCAAAGTCACAGAAAACAGATAGTCGTGGGTGCAGTGATGACAGGCTTCCTTGGTAGCGCTAGGCTGCAGTGGACAAAGATCCATAAATTTCCAACCGAGAGACAACAGGTGGAAACTAGTCCAATGATCCAGAAAACAGAAGGCAGTAAATCCACCAGAGAGCAGCAATCAGGAACAGAGCAAACCACAGGCACTGCACAGAGAACAAACATGAAACTCTGGCTGCGTCCGAAACCGCCTACTCAATGAGTAGGTACTTAATTTCAATAAGTACTTACTTAACGAGCGCTAAAAGAGTAGGCACTCTACAGCCAAATCTCGTTAAGTATGAATGAGATCCGGACTTCATCCGCCATGTTGACGTTATCATGTGATCTACGACGTTACAAGTAGTGTTGCTTTCGTCAACAAAAATTATGACTAAATATCGTCGTCAACGAACCTTTATTACGTTACGAAAATGAGACGAGACGAGACGAAAATGCTGGTCATGTGACGATGACTATAATTAAATGTATAATGCAATATCGTTGACGAATAAAAACGAGACTAAATGTGGT
The DNA here is from genome assembly GCF_001515625.1 of Sinocyclocheilus rhinocerous. Taxonomy (NCBI): domain Eukaryota; kingdom Metazoa; phylum Chordata; class Actinopteri; order Cypriniformes; family Cyprinidae; genus Sinocyclocheilus; species Sinocyclocheilus rhinocerous. Next base: position 55,500 of record NW_015634597.1, read on the forward strand.
TTACAAAATAAAAACTATGCTAAAATGTCTCTTCATTTTCGTTGACCAAAACGAGACGAAACCGACTCGGACATACTTATTCGCTCGCCTACTGCTTTTCTAAGAGAAGTAGGCGGTTTCGGACGCAGCCAACGATCTGACAAAGACAAGACCAAACGCTGAGACTAATATAGAGCAGTTGACGAGCCACAGCTGAACCTCGTGAACTCATCAACGGTAGTACACAGAACGACCAGAAGGGGCCGATGCATCTATGAACCGTGACAGATTATTCTACAGTGGAATGCAAGGAGTCTAAAACGGTCAAGAGTTTTAGACCTGCCGTTAAACATGTTTGAGTTAAAAAGAGCAATAATTAGTGCTCGACAGACTACTCCAGGGAAAGATGAGGTATGTTATAAATTGTTAGCGCACATGACAGATAATACATTAGAAGTAATATTAAACCTGTTTAACCAAATTTTGGAGACTGGACAACTTCATTCAGTATGGAAACAAGCAATAATAGTACCCGTTCTTAAACCAGGTAAAGACCCGTCAGATCCTTCTAGTTACAGACCAATTGCCTTGACTTCACATTTATGCAAAATCATGGAACGAATAATTACAGAAAGAATAACATACTTCCTGGAAAGTAAAGCTCTTTTATCTCCATATCAGAGTGGGTTTCGTAGGAGTCGCAATACAATGGATTCTGTATTGTGCCTAGAGTCAGACATAAGGAAAGCACAGACCAACAAAGAAGTAGTAATAGCACTCTTCTTTGATGAGGAGAAGGCATATGATATGCTCTGGAAAGAAGGATTATTGATAAAATGTAAATCATTAGGAATTGAAGGTAGAACGTATAATTGGGTTTTGGACTTTTTATTTAACAGGAAAACACAAGTGAGAGTAGGTGAAGAATATTCCAGAGTATACACGGCGGAGAATGGAACTCCACAAGGTAGCGTGTGTAGTCCGTTATTATTCAACTTAATGATTAATGATATTTTCTCTCATGTTGAACAAAACGTAGGAAAATGTTTGTATGCAGATGACGGGGCTTTGTGGATTAGAGGCCGCAATATATCATATGTCAATAAGAAAATGCAAGCTGCAATTGATGAAGTGGAAAAATGGACCAATAAATGGGGATTTAAATTATCTGTAGGAAAAACACAGGTTATTTGTTTTTCAAGGCGGCACAAAATCTCACCCCTTTCTTTGAATCTATATGGGCAACAACTGGAGCAAGTAAAAGCTGTTAGGTTTCTTGGGGTTTGGTTTGATGAAAAATTAACATGGAAAGTTCATCTGAATAAAATTAAGGACAAATGTAAAAAGGTCATCAACATGCTTCGGTGTTTATCAGGACAGGAATGGGGAGCAAGTAGAGCATCTCTACAAAACATATATTGGGCACTCATGAGATCTGTTCTTGACTATGGATGTATAGCTTACATGTCAGCAGCAGAATCAAACCTCAAGGAATTAGATGTATTACATCTTATATCAATAAGAAAATGCAAGCTGCAATAGTTGAAGTGGAAATATGGACCAATAAATGGGGATTTAAATTATCTGTAGCAAAAACACAGGTTATTTGTTTTTCAAGGCGGCACAAAATCTCACCCCTTTCTTTGAATCTATATGGACAACATCTGGAGCAAGCAAAAGCTGTTAGGTTTCTTGGGGGTTGGTTTGATAAAAAACTAACATGGAAAGTTAATCTGAATAAAATTAAGGACAAATGTAAGAAGGTCTTAAATATTCTTCGTTGTTTATCAGGACAGGAATGGGGAGCAATTAGAGCATCTCTACAAAACATATATATATTGGGCACTCATGAGATCTGTTCTTGACTATGGATGCATAGCTTACATGTCGGCAACAGAATCAAACCTCAAGGAATTAGATGTATTTCAAGCTCAGGCCCTGAGAATCTGTAGTGGGGCATTCAAATCATCTCCGGTATCATCAATGCGGTGGAAATGGGAGAAATGTCATTAAGAATTAGAAGAGTAAAATTAATGATGGCATACTGGGTCAATCTCCAAGGACAAAATGAAAAACATCCTGTCAAAAGTGTATTAAAAGAATGCTGGGAACATAATGAAACAAATTTGACTAGTTTTGGGTGCATAGGTGATGCTAAAGCAAGAAATATAGGATTACATCAATTACAGTACAGTAATACAGTATCAATTTCCTCAATTCCTCCCTGGTTATTCCCCTTGCCAACTGTTGACCTTAGTATACAGCAGGAACTGAAAGACAATTCTAATGATAAACATCCTGTCAAAAGTGTATTGAAAAAATGCTGGGAACATAATGAAACAAATTTGACTAGTTTTGGGTGCATAGGTGATGCTAAAGCAAGAAATATAGGATTACATCAATTACAGTACAGTAATACAGTATCAATTTCCTCAATTCCTCCCTGGTTATTCCCCTTGCCAACTGTTGACCTTAGTATACAGCAGGAACTGAAAGACAATTCTAATCAACTTCCGATATGGTATATAGTCCAGAAGTATTTTGAGAAACATTTCCCACAGTCAATGGTTTTATTTACAGATGGGTCCAGGGATCCTGATACAGGATATGCAGGTGCAGCAGTATATATTCCATTGTGTGAATTTTATATTAAGAAAAGAGTAACCCACCATTTGTCAGTATATGCAACAGAGTTACTGGCAATATTGCTGGCCCTACAATAGATAGAAGAGAAGGAAGTAAATAACACTGTCATTGCATCTGATAGTTTTTTATGCACTTGAAAGTATAAGATCTGGCAGGTCATCAGTTAGGATGGATATTATCGATTAAATATTCTGCAAGATGTATGATATAAAAGTTAAGGGTATGTCTACACAATTCATTTGGATTCCTGCTCATGTTGGTGTGGAGGGAAATGAGAAGGTAGATATTCTGGCCAAACAAACTCTAAGAATAAAGCAAGTAGATCTAAATATTCCATTAAGTAAAGCAGAAGCTAAAGTATACATTAGAACATATACACAATCAGTTTGGCAGATATATTGGGATGACCATGGAACGGGTAGACATTTGTATAATATACAAAAAACAGTTGATGCTGGGAGAAAAGGAGAATAGGATTCGAAGGGAAGGAAATATCATAACACGCCTTAGAATTGGTCATACTGGACTTAATAGTACATTGTATAGAATTGATAAGCACCCTACTGGGGAGTGTATACACTGTAGACAACAAGAAACAGTTGAGCATGTATTACTTCACTGTATGAAATACAACAACGAGAGATATTGTCTTATTCAGTCAATGAAGAAAGTAAAACACAATGACTTTTCTTTATCAGGTTTATTAGGGAAAACAGCTAGTAAGTTGTATGATTATGTTATTGAATTCGTGAAAGAAAGTAAATTATATAAAATAATATAGTCTTTTGGTTGTTGTTTTTTTTGTTTATTTGTTTTGATTTCTAGTTTGTTTTGCTTGTTTTTTATGTTTATTTCTATACAATATACAAGCAAATATCCTGATCCATACTCCATTCCAGTCGGTGGCGGTAATGCACCAATAAGTTAGGTTGCCAACCGCCAATAAACACCAAAGAAGAAGAAGCAGCAGCAGCCTGAAAAAGTTTCCAGTAGGCGGAGATAACAGTGCAGGCTCCGACGTCACAAGCCAAAAACTCCGGTTTCGCTGTCTAAATGATAACACTGCAACCGGAGTTTTTGAAAATCTTCACCCTGGCAGGCGTTTTAAAAAATGATCAGTTTCAGTGACCTGGTGCTGCGTTTGCGTGTGGACGAACGGCCAAACCGCATAGAAAAAGCTGCGTTTTTAAAAATAACTGCGTTCGTGTCGACAGGGCCTCAAGTTGACATGTACTTACAAAGTTACTTAGAGTCAGTAGAATGTCTGTTGGGAGACCATCACAATAAAGAGTTATCAGATATTAAGCAGACAGTCTACTAACACTCTAATGACTCTCTCACTCTAACTCTCTTACAGAATGAACAGAATGTTCAAAAGGGACCATCAAAATAAAGTGTTACCAAAAAATTACTGGCTATTTCTGATAACAAATTCTTAGCCTTTGAGCCTTTTGTGGCTACCACATTTTCCTTTCAGTGTTGCACAATTTTACATGTATAAAATATCAATGTCAATATAGTATGCCTGCATGTATAAATGACTGCATTTGTTGAAATTGTTGGAACTATACACAAATTGAGAGCCACTTCATTTGTTCAATAGCCACTTGAGAGTTTGCAAGTTTGCAAGACTCCTTACTGTGGAGGGAAATGAGAAGGTAGATATTCTGGCCAAACAAACTCTAAGAATAAAGCAAGTAGATCTAAATATTCCATTAAGTAAAGCAGAAGCTAAAGTATACATTAGAACATATACACAGTCAGTTTGGCAGGTATATTGGGATGACAATAAAAACAGGTAGACATTTATATAATATACAAAAAACAGTTGATGCTGGGAGAAAAGGAGAATAGGATTCGAAGGGAAGGAAATATCATAACACGCCTTAGAATTGGTCATACTGGACTTAATAGTACATTGTATAGAATTGATAAGCACCCTACTGGGGAGTGTATACACTGTAGACAACAAGAAACAGTTGAGCATGTATTACTTCACTGTATGAAATACAACAACGAGAGATATTGTCTTATTCAGTCAATGAAGAAAGTAAAACACAATGACTTTTCTTTATCAGGTTTATTAGGGAAAACAGCTAGTAAGTTGTATGATTATGTTATTGAATTCGTGAAAGAAAGTAAATTATATAAAATAATATAGTCTTTTGGTTGTTGTTTTTTTTGTTTATTTGTTTTGATTTCTAGTTTGTTTTGCTTGTTTTTTATGTTTATTTCTATACAATATACAAGCAAATATCCTGATCCATACTCCATTCCAGTCGGTGGCGGTAATGCACCAATAAGTTAGGTTGCCAACCGCCAATAAACACCAAAGAAGAAGAAGCAGCAGCAGCCTGAAAAAGTTTCCAGTAGGCGGAGATAACAGTGCAGGCTCCGACGTCACAAGCCAAAAACTCCGGTTTCGCTGTCTAAATGATAACACTGCAACCGGAGTTTTTGAAAATCTTCACCCTGGCAGGCGTTTTAAAAAATGATCAGTTTCAGTGACCTGGTGCTGCGTTTGCGTGTGGACGAACGGCCAAACCGCATAGAAAAAGCTGCGTTTTTAAAAATAACTGCGTTCGTGTCGACAGGGCCTCAAGTTGACATGTACTTACAAAGTTACTTAGAGTCAGTAGAATGTCTGTTGGGAGACCATCACAATAAAGAGTTATCAGATATTAAGCAGACAGTCTACTAACACTCTAATGACTCTCTCACTCTAACTCTCTTACAGAATGAACAGAATGTTCAAAAGGGACCATCAAAATAAAGTGTTACCAAAAAATTACTGGCTATTTCTGATAACAAATTCTTAGCCTTTGAGCCTTTTGTGGCTACCACATTTTCCTTTCAGTGTTGCACAATTTTACATGTATAAAATATCAATGTCAATATAGTATGCCTGCATGTATAAATGACTGCATTTGTTGAAATTGTTGGAACTATACACAAATTGAGAGCCACTTCATTTGTTCAATAGCCACTTGAGAGTTTGCAAGTTTGCAAGACTCCTTACTCACAGGCTCTGTTACCTTGAAAACAGGTGCAAAGTAGCTCAAGAGTTGAACTGGCAGGATGTTGAATTGAAATAACAATAATTGACTGAACTGCAGTTCAAGGAAAATGAACAATTTCATTATTCCAAAACAAAATAACTACAAAATTAATTTGACTAATTCTGGAGGGGTGGTGGGGGGATACTAGATAGATAGATACAGTTGAGGATAATAAACAAGTGAAGTGCAAAAGTACCTGTGTAAGAAGAGTTTAAGTAGGTTGGAGTTTAGTCTAGCATGATTATGAATTGTTTATAAATTATTATGAACTACCTAGCAACAGTCAATAAAAATGTTGATGCAAATAAGCAAATATTTTATTTTATAACCAAAACTACTAGTTCTTTTTAAGTGGAACTTTGATGCTGTGTCATGACGTTGACACTATGAGAATGCTTCCAGGTAAGCCGGTTTCTAAAGCACGTGTACACACGCCAGTCTCGATTGGCTGATCATATGGCATGGTGACATAGTACAGCACATCACAAAGACCATACATACACAGCTGAAATGCTTCTTTTTTTCTCAGGAGCTTCATATTTTTTGATTGCACATTTGAATCTCTGTGTGTTTGTGAATTAGACGGGAGTTAGTCTAAAAATTAAGTATAGTATATGTGTGACACCATGTCTCTGATTCATTACAGGGGATAACTCTCACGATGTGTGTGTGGCATGCATGTGTGAAGTGCATGCACAGTCAGTCCTTGAGGAGCTGACTGAGTGCATTGGGAAAAATGTACTGTTCACAAGCTTCAGTTCCACTTGGCTCTTTTCCTGAAGGATGAGTGTCAAGCATTTGTAACTTGTTGCTCAGGTCCCATGCAGCAGCTGGGCTTGAGACGAACAGAGCCCTCTCCACAGATTCGGAAGACCCTATTTTAGATCTCTAAACTCACTCTGTGATTTTTTTTTTTTTTCAGATCCAAACTAGGCCTCACACTGTCTGTACCTGGAAGAGGACTTGAATGCAGGCAAGTGCTTCTGCAGAGCAGTCTTTTTTTTTTTTTTTAGTCTGCCGCATTTGAGGAACTGCTGGAGGTGGTAACTTGTGCTGTGGCCAGATTAAACTTGGAAGCTGTTTTACAGGGAATTTATTTTGCAAATAACTGACAGTGATGACCTAAATATGACAGATTCATGTATTTCATTAAAATGCATTCCTCAATTGTAAGTCGCTTTGGATAAAAGCATCTGCCAAATGAATAAATGTAAATGTAAATGAAAAAAAAAAAGGTATTGGTAACTCTGGCATTAGTAACTTACATTTCATGACACCACTCGCAGTTTTTATCCGATTTAAAGTCAGACATGAACTATTCAGTAAATTGTTAACTGGCGACTCTAACCTAAGTACTCTAAACAAACAAACAAACAAGCAAACAAACAAACAAATAATGTACAGTGCACAGACACTTGGAAAAGGAAAAAAAAAATACAGTGTATTAAATAAATAAATCAATATTAATGAAATATGATGAAATATGACTTATTAAATATGACACTTATAGCAGTTAAAATAATTCAAATTCAACTTTTAAATGTGAACTGAAATGTGAAATGTCAATTCACTTTAGAATACCACACAACCCTAATAAATATAGCATTTCATTTTCAATAAATAGTTATTTATTTTCTGTATTCTAGGTTTTTTTTAATCCCTCTGAAGAGCGATAACATGGAAATTGTTTACCAGAGCATTGTGCCTCATTGGCTGCAGAAGATTGGTTCCTAATTAGCAATGAGTTTTCTGAACATGACAGAATCATGTCCATTCTCCTTTCATCTAATCTCTACTCTTTCAAAAATAATGAGATCATTTACACCTCATTAACATGGCTTGTAATGTCTGCGGATTTATAATAATGTTTGCTTATCATTTCACTTTGCATTATTATCTCCTCTAATGAAACTGTTCACACAACTGTCAAGAGAGCCTTAATTGGTGGTATAAAATCACAGACAGTTAGAGGTTATGTGTGTGAAGTTTTAATTTGTGTTAGGTGGGATCCCTCTGCACCCTCCCAATGTAAATTACACCTTACATCCACCTTGTTCTGAGTACAATCAGTTTGTTTGGCCAAACAACACAGAAATTAAACACAAATATCTGTTCAGTGTGTGTGTGTGTGTGTGTGTGGGTGCGTGTTGATGTTTTCTAGGTTGGTACTAATGGTAGTCATATGGGAAGTGATTTAATTGGTGGACATGCTGTCGAACTGATCTGTATAATAACAGCACAAAGTGTGAAAGGCGTTTATTCCATGTTCCATTTATGCGCTGCATGAACAAGTGTGAACAATCATAACCAAAAGTTCTCTAATATTGCATAAAGTATGCTCAATCCAGTGGCCGTTCTGACAGAAGTGGCCATGCCCCACTAGGGCAAGGAGAGTTATATGGGCTCTGCTGGCTTAGAGGGACTTAGACCGCAATGGTTTGCAGCTAATTGTGGTGCGTGCACAGTGAAGTGAGCAGCAGAAGGGTGTCTGTAAATTGAAATCTCACACAGCGTGTCTGAACAGTCCTCTAGAAAAGCAAGAGCTCACAGTTAGCTCCCTTTTGACCCCATCCAACTGTCAGCTCCATACACAAATTTAACCATATCGTTCTAACTGGAGTCATTGGTGCCTTGCTTTTTTTTTGCCGCTTTCCCGTGAAAATGTGTTCCCTGATTCTAGTCCCCTGTGTGTAGTCTATTGTAAATAGATCTATACTAAACATCCCTGCAGACATTAACACGCAATATTAGGGGGGTTACCCCAATGTAATATGATAGCTACTTCGTCAATTGGCCATCATATGCTAATAGTTTTCTAGAGTGCACAGGGCTGTTGTACTTATTTATAAGCAATAATCGGCTTTAGGCTGAATGCTCTCGACCCAGAGAGCGTTAGAGCCAGTGATTAATGGCTAACACACGCTCCAGCTCAGAAATTTTCAGTTTCTCACTGCATGAAATGAGAGATTAATGTAAACAGTGCTGTGTGTGTGTGTTTGTGCTCACTTGTTTTTCAGGTCCACATATCACCACATTGATCATTAAGGCAAATATTAAACAAAACAAGTTCAATAAAACTCAGAGAAAATCCTGGGTTTATTGACAGATGCTCAATCATTACAAATGTATATAAAACATTAACCGATCAGCATTGCCTTTTAAAAGCAAATATTTGACAAGCATGGGCGGCGCTAGGGAGGGGCTAGCAGGTGTTCCAGCACCCCCTAAAAAGACCAAAGCACCCCCATACATTAAGAAAGATTAAATAAAATAAAAACATTTGACTCGTGCATGCATAACTTTGCAAATCACATCACGTTGTATTGCATTGCATGTCACACATTTTGTAATGTCATAGCATTTTATTTTAAACATGAATTGGTTCCTTGTGCCAAGTAGGCATGCCCCCGACTAAGGATTTTTCTAGTCAACTAGTCGCAAATTTATATTAAATTGATTAATATAATAACCTACTAAACCATCTTTTAATATGCATTTAGGCGTATTATAGCCTATATTCCGCGCTCACATAAAGCTTGCCGCAAAACACCGGCAAAAGTAATGATTATGAATGTGTCGGGGAAAAATAAGACATTTTAATTATTTGTTACTTACCTAGTGCTTTCTCAGTCAGTGTCGGCTGCAAACACCGGTGTTGACTCTCCATCTCCACAGTAATGGACATGCCTTTAATAGAGAAATGCACCTTCTCACACGGACTACATAATTAGAGAAGATTTGTTTTTTATTTGAATTGGTTCGTTTAATAATAGACATTTTAAGCTTTCTATAGATTTATTTCTTATGTTTGTGAGGCGGTTCATTGTTGTGACGTGCTCCATTCACGGAGACGGCATGAGAGACGGCAAAAAGCACATACAAAAATGACGGCGTATTTTAAGTTCTTAACGCAGGGGGAAAAAAAAAAGATGTCATACCCCATGTCATACAGTAAGCGCAATAATACTCCAACACTCCTCATAAACACTTGAAATGTGCCTATATAGCAATTTTATTATTAATATAAAAATAATAACAATAATAACCTGTTTTGGTCATATTTACTATTAATTGCCCAGCTCTCCCTGTCCGTGATCTAGCATCCCCTCAGCACCTGCGTTCAAAATTCTCTGGTGCCACCGCTGTTGACAAGTCTCTTAATTTGCATAATTTTGTTTTATTTAAATTTGTTATGTGTAATCCTAGCTGTTCTAAGTAGTAAAGATATACAGTACATGCATATTTATATATGTAATAATACAATGTCTGATTTAAAATCCCAAATTATATATTAAATATATTTGAAAATGTATGAGAAATATTCATAGGACATTTCTTTCAAAACTTTTGCATTCTTAAAAGGATAGTTCACCCAAAAATGAAAATTCTGTCATTAATTACTCACCCTCATGTTGTTCTAAATGTGTAAGACATCCATTCATCTTCGGAACACAAATTAAGATATTTTTGATTAATTCTGAGAGCTCTCTGACCCTCCACCCATAGACAGCAATGTAATTAACACGATCAACGTCCAGAAACGTAGCAAGGAGATCAGTAAAATAATCCATGTGACATCAGGGGTTCAACCGTAATTTTACGAAGCTACGAGATTAGCTTTGACGCAGCTGACACAGAACAGCATACGCTGTTTACGTTCAGTGGATACTCTCCAAAATGGCGCTAGGATGATGCGGAGGAGACAAATTGTTGAATAAAGTCACTATTTTTGTTTTCTTTGCGTACATAAAGCAAAGCTTTGCCAAACCATGCACGCAGCAGCCTATGCTTGCTTGCTTTTAATTAAAATAACAGTGGTTTGTGAATGTTGATGCTTTAATAACAAATATTTATTGGGAGCGTTTATGCTAGAATGTTGTAGCTAGGTGACACGAAACTTACTATTTCATGTAAATTTGATGTATGTACAGAAAAAATTTAATGTAACTGATTACCTGTGAAATAAAGTAATCAGAACTTGATTACTTTTAAAAGGAGTAATCAGTAATTTGAACATTTCCAGAGTAACTTGCACAACACTGGGTGAGACAATACAAAGATGCCAAAATATGCTTACAGACAAATCTGACCATGCTATAAGAAGAGACAGAGTAATCATTTATTTCTTAAAAAAAAACAAAAAAACAGTTAAGAACAAACAATAAACCTAACAAGTAGCTGTTCCAGACATTTTTTTTGTTTGGACTCATTAACAAATCTTGCAGTAGGACTTTGATCTGACTTTGAAGTGTGTGTGTGTGTGTGTGTGTGCGCGCGCACAGTGGCTGAATGGCACAAAAAAAGCTCAGTCATTGGCTCATTCAGTTCTTTGGTTTTGTATGTGTGAGTGACTGTTTTTATTTAGTATAGGAAATTATGATCCGCACTCACGAGAACTGTTTTTATTTGACACAATTCAAAATAAAAAAAAACTCACTGTTATAGGCTCATTCAATGCTTTGTATATGGGTATGTGTGATTCTGTGTGTGTGTGTGTGTGAGTGTTTGCCACATTGAGAATGTTGTATAGGCTCACCCCTTCATTTATGTGTATGTATCATCTGCATTCTGTTGGATTTATTTATTTTTATTGGACAAATTAAAAAAATGCTCTGAATTTTAGTATTTCCTATTCATTTCATATGGGTGCCCATTTTTGTCCACGAAGGACAAAATAAGATTTTTTTTTTTCAACCACTTAACTTTGTTGAATAGAGTAAAAATAAATGTTGTGTGTTCAGGTGGCAAACCTAGGAAAAGTAGTCAAGTCTCTTACCACTCTTACCACAAATTTGTCCCAACGGATGCTTGAGGGTTAAAGTCCTTAATGCTCCCCTCTGACTTCCCCTCCATGTTCCTGTATCATTCTCACTTACAAAAGCAGACACTTCATCTGAAGCTGGTTGGACTGACTGATCTAAGATGGCACCTGTGTCTTTTTTACATGCTGTCTGCTGCTCCTTTTTTTGTGTGTATGGATGTCTGTTTGGTTTTCGAAATGCGGCGCACTTTTGATTTATGACCGACAATCTCTACTGGATATTCGCACCTCATTTATGGAAGTTTTAAGCTGGACATGGAGCGGGAACCTTTTAATGGATATTCCGGTGTGTATCCGCCGGTGGGCTCTCAGGACTTCGCGGAGAAAGCGTAGGAGAAAACGCGGGTGTCGGGGAGGACTTACCATCAAACTGAAAGCACACCTTCGGGCTGGCTTCTGGTCTGGCCTTTCCCGCGAGTCGTTCTGCCACGGCCCTGTTGCCTGGCGGCCGCTGGATTTGCCTTATAGGTGGCTTCTACCTGTTTTCCCCCTGTCTCTGTCCCCTGTCTCCTTGGATGGCCTTCCTCGGACCGGCCTCTGTCGCCGGCGCAACGGAGTGACTCCCGGTAACCTGCACTCGCTGAGCAGAGCATCGCTTTCTCTGGAGGTGATTCCCCCACCAAAAATGGCTCTAATCAAAGCACGATCTCTAGTGAATAAGACTTTTCTGCTAAACGATTTCTTCACTACTCATAGTCTGGATTTTATCTTCATCACTTAATTCTGGACCAAGGTTGGTGATTTAACTCCTTTTTTCCGAATTGGTTCCGGCTGACTGCACCTTTTTTTAATTCTCCCCGCCCGAATAGGAAAGGGGATGGACTAGTAACTATTTTAAAAGACTCCTTTCTTGAGCGTTGTCGGTTTGTTTCAGTGGATGTGTTTACCAGTTTTGAAGTTCAGCTTCTCCATCTCGACTGGAATGGTCCTGTTTTATTGGGGGTGATTTACCGTCCCCCTCACTCAGCAAAGTGAGTACAGCAGTGCAGCAATTTACTGAATTTGTCAGCAATATTGCCATAAAGTACGACCGCTTTTTATTAGTGGGCAATTTTAACATCCATGTATTCTGTCAGTCAAACCCGTTATCAAAGGAGTTTCTCAATCTTATCGATTCTTTTAGTTTGGTTCAATGGATAAAGGACTCCACTCATGTTCAGGGCCATATTTTAGATCTTGTACTCTCTCATGGGTTTGCCGTTTCTGATATTGAGATATCTGATTTCCTGCTCTCTGACCATAAGCCGATTTTATTTTCTATGTCTCTTCCTAATCATTCTCATTTTACTAAGAAAGCTGTAACGCTGTCTCTGTCCTTTTCTTCTAAGTTTGGGTCAAATTTTAATCAGTGTTTTATGGAGTCTTGTTCTCATCTATCTCTGGATCTACCGCTACCTGACCTGGATGCTGACCAATATCTAAGTCTTCTAAATTCTGCCTGGCTGGATGTTTTAGATGTCATTGTTCCGCCAAGCCTTATAAGCACAAATCTAAATCTGTTCTGTGGCAAAATTCTGATACTCAACTCTTACGACAAGCTTGTTGAAAGGCCGAGCGCAAATGGAAAAAGGATAAATTACATATTTAATTTCAGTTGTTTAAAGACAGTTTATCAGCTTATAAGTCTGCTGCTAAATCTGCTAAGGCTACTTATTTTTATGATTTAATAAAAAAAAACATTCTACTCCTAAAGTTCTGTTTTCAGTTATTAATTCTGTTGTTAATCCTTCTGTTAACACAGTGCCTGTTGCCTCCTATGCTCTATGTGAAAGCTTCTTGAGACACTTCATTGATAAAATCTCTAATTTGAGACCCAAAGTCTGTTCTCTCCACATTGAACCCCCTCCTGTTTCTCTGCATCCTGTTTCTTGGGATGTTTTTGAACCCATTTCCTTACAATCACTCAAATACATCATTGCTAATATTAAACCATCTTTTTGTCCTTATGATATTATAGAACCTACATTTTTTAAATTAATTGCTGACACTGTCGGGCCAGGTTTGGTGTTTTTCAATGAGTGCCTTTTAACTGGCTCTGTTCCTGCTACTCTTAAAGTGGCTACTGTCACGCCGCTTCTCAAGAAGCCTTCACTAGATCCTTCTATTCTGAATAACTTCCGTCCCATTTCTGTTTTAACATTTATTTCAAAGGTTTTAGAAAAAATTGTGTTTGACCAACTGCAGTTCTTTTTAAATCTTAACTGTATTACTGAAATCTTTCAATCTGGTTTTAAATCTGCTCATAGTACTGAAACGGCCCTTCTCAGAGTGTTAAACGATATCCTTTTAGCTACCGATTCTGGTGATTCTGTGGTCCTGGTTCTTTTAGATTTATCAGCAGCATTTGATACTGTGGACCACTCTATTTTGATATCTAGATTAGAGTCAGATGTGGGACTAAAAGGTACAGTCCTTAAGTGGTTTCAGTCATTTTTATCCAACATAATTTTTTTTTGTCAATATAGGTAACTTCTCTTCCTCTGTTGCTCATTTAACCTGTGGCCTCCCTCAAGGCTCGATATTGGCACCCTCCCTTTTTTCCCTGTACATGCTTCCTCTGGGTTCCATTCTAAGAAGGCATGGGGCGTCTTTTCATTTCTACGCTGATGATACCCAGATTTATTTACCTATTAAGAGAAATTATCCTTCAGCACTTAGTACTTTATTTAATGCTTAGACGAGGTCAAAATCTGGCTAGCTCAAAATTCTTTAACGTTAAATGAAGATAAATCAGAGGTGATTGTTTTCAGTCCTACTGATCATTCTCAGGTTACCAGCAGCTTATCGTCCTTCAGATCTTATCGTGTGCTAAATCTGAGTGTCCATCTTGATGAGTGATTAAAATTGGACAAACATATCTATTCTGTAATTGGTTCCAGTTTTTACCAACTCTGCTTACTGTCTAAAATCATACACTTTTTAAATCAGAATCAGAATCCGAATCAGAATGAGCTTTATTGCCAGGTATGTTTACACATACGAGGAATTTGTTTTCGTGACAGAAGCTTCCACAGTGTAACAGAATGACAGTGACAGAACAAAAAAACACAGATAATAAAAAATAAAAATAAATAAAAAATAGAACAAGTAAAATAAGGAATAAAAAATATACAAATCGACAATCGACAATTGTATGTCCAGGTATAGAACAATAGACAGTTGTATGTACAGGTATATTATGTGCAAATTGAAATATAGACTGAGTATGTGTGTTAGATAAATAAGTGTATGAGTGAATAAATAGTGTGTGTTCCACAGTTATTGTCAAGTGTTCATGAGAGGCCTGAGGGAAGAAACTGTGCCTGTGATGGCCTGAGGGAAGAAACTGTTCCTGTGTCTGGCCGTTCTGGTGCTCAGAGCACTGTAGCGTCGACCAGATGGCAACAGTTCAAAGAGGGAGTGTGCTGGATGTGAGGGGTCCAGAGTGATTCTGCCAGCCCTTTTGCTCACTCTGGATAAGTACAGTTCTTGGAGAGAAGGGAGGGTTGTACCAATGATTCGCTCAGCAGTCCAGACTATGTGTGGAGAGGTGTTCAGGGCGGGTGTGGGGTGTTTTTTCAAACCTGCAGTAGAACTCATTCAGATCGTCTGCCAGTTGTTGATTCTCCACAGTGCTGGGGGATGGTGTCTTTGTAGTTGGTGATTTCTTTCAGACTTTTCCACACTGATGCTGAGTCACTGGAAGATAATTGAATCCTTATTTTTTCAATATGGATGGAGGTGGTCAGGGTGTTTCCCAAACTGTTTGCATGTTCATTTCACACTTAACAGTCCTTGTCCCTAGCTATTTATACATAGAATGCTAATAATTTTCTCTTCATCCTTTTACTCATTGTGTCAGTTGTTCACACTTGATTGTAGATATGCTAATGTCAATATGTGTGCGTTTAATAATGTGGCAACTTGAAGTACAGAGGAATTCCATGACTAGAACTTCAGATTGAAAGATTATTTTGTTAATTCACACTGCTTTTTCAAGATGTCATTTTTTGAATGACAAAAGAATGACATGAAAGAATCGTATTTCAGATCTGTGGAAACATATTCAAACAAGCAAAAGCATCTCAATGCTGTATATTAGTATTAACTTTAAGACTGTCTATATGCCAAACCATAGAAAAGCTCTGAAGAAAAAAAAAAAAAAAAGAAGTTGTTTCAGGCATAGCAAATAAAGGTAATTAATTTCCTCTCATTTCCTTCAGTCTGGTACATTAACTCTGCCAGATGCTTCATTGTTTGTTTAACTTACATAAATTGAATTTGATCATATATTAAAATTAAAACAAAGCATACATGTTGGATATAAGTCAAACAGAATAGCATTCAAGGCTGATGAGAGCACTTGATGAGTGAAGATGAACACCTGGACTGTAGAATACTCTTGATTTTGAAAGTTCTGTTTATACTCAGGTGATTTACTTTTAATAAAAACATTTTCCCTCTCTAATTAATTGATTAATTAAATGTGCCTTTTAAGAGGAATGCTTTACTCTCTCTCTCTGTGCACATGTGCTGAGTGAGTGAGTGGAACATTGAGTGTGAGTGTTTGGCGTGTGTGCTAGGTATGAGTGTTATTCTTCTAACTTTGTCCCTTTTTTGTATAATTCTCTGGGTGATCTTAATTAATTTGTTTTTTGATACTAGTTGGGAAGTGTATGGAGGTGCTTATTATACCAGGGCATCTGCTCCCGGTTTTGTACTGGGAGCATGGCTGCCTCAGGTAGCAGGAGTTTTGATTTCTTGACACGGTGTCATGGTGTGAAGATAGACTCACCTGTAAGTGTAGAATAATGCAGCCAGGCTGTAAGAGAAGTGATTGGGCCTGAGAATATTCTGACTGTGTCTCGCATGAACAGTGCTATTGTTGTGTTTGTGAAGACAGTTGAACCAGGTTGTAGAGAGTGGGGTAGTGGTTAATGATATTTTACTCCTTTGAAAAAAGTGACTCTATCCAATGTGCCACCTTGTATTTCAAATGAAATTCTGACTAGAATGCTCTCTCATTATGGTAAATTGGTTTCTATGATTTAGATTATTCCAATTGGGTGCAAGTCTCCGCTTTTTAAGCATGTCATGTCATTTAGGCACTATGTCTACATGATTCAACAAGACAACCTGGATAAATAGGATTTGTCTTTCAACTTTCATCATGATGAGTTTAATTATGTGATTTTTGCTACGACAAATAGCATGAAGTGCTTTGGATGTGGTGAAACAGGGCATCTTATCCAAACTCGTCCAAGCAAATTGAATAAGCCAGATAATAGTCATCCACCGGCTGACAGTGAGAAAAATGTTTTTACGTGTGATGAGGAGAATGCTAGCGCTGCCTTGCCTACTGTTGTTAAGGTGCCTGAAACAAGTCTGGCGCAAAAATCTGTACCCATAAATGCTGAGAGAATTACAGAAGTGATGCCGTCAGATAATCCTGCGGAAGGGGAGAACATGGTTGACACTGATGCGCAAAGGGATAGAGCATCCACGGTGAGTGTTCAGTTAGCGAGTCAGGTGAATGAGTCAAGAAACAGTGATGGCCCTGCTGTGGTTGCTGAGCAACCTTATTCAGCTAATACAGAGCAGAATCAGTATTCTGTCATGGATTCAGAAGACTGTGTTTATAAAATGCCTCAAGCAACACCATATGAGCAAACAGGCAAAAGGAATGGAAAACTGTGAATTGAGTCAGAGTCAGACTGATACAGAAAGTGAAAGCAATATATTTCTGAAATTAGCGTTTCATGTAGTTTACCTCAGAGTGGATTCTCCAGCCAGGTTTACACTGTGGACGACAAAGTAATTTCTTAAAGTGACAAAAAAATGCAATAAAAGTTCGAGCTGAAGAATACTTCCCTTATGTGTTACAATTTATTGAAAAAGCAGAGGTTTTTAGGAGTGATGGAGGTTTCACTAACCAGGAAGTGTGTAGTTTAAAGAAAATTATTGCTAAACTTAATGCCCAATCTGGGCCAGATGTTAGTAATGATAATGTGTAAATATAATCTCTTTGTGTGTTCTTTCTTTTGGTTGTGCCTGTTATGTTATTATCTCTTCTCATTTATGGGATAGATTTCTGTTACCTTTAAACATTGATGTTTTGTTTGCTCAAGAAACAGTGATTTACTAAATACCTTTGATTGGGTAAGAGCATTTAATTGTTTATCTATTTTGAGTAATTTGACCTCATCCAGTGGTTGAGTTGCCATTTTATTTTCAAAGAATTTTGTTCCCTGTTCTTATCAGGTAGAGGACGTTATAAAAGGTAGACTTTTAAAAGTTATAGCTCAGTTTGAAAATTGTTCTTTGGTTTTTATTTGTATGTTCCAACCAATGCACTGGAAAGAATGCTACAATTATGTAATTGTAATCCCGAAGATTTATTGGTGGGGACTTGCACTGAGCACATTCTAGATGGAAATCATGTTAAACTCTATATGTCTTCACAAAAGTGTCTTATTCATTTATTGAAATCACATGAGATTGTTGATGTTTGGATATTTTTTATGGTTCTTAAAGGCAATTCACATTGGCTTATGCCTATGTTATGCCTATGTGCAAGGTTGAATATATTTGATGGATTTAAGCACCAGCTTTTTTTTTTTTTTTCAGATGTTGTTCAATGATTCCAGTATGCTTTTCCGATCATAGTTTTATACAGTGTGTTGTGTCCTTGAGTTCCATTAAGCCTAAAAGTGCTTACTAGCATTTCAATAACAACTTATGTGACAAACATGGAGATATTTTTAAAGAGTTTTGGAGTAATACTAGAACTACAAAATCATAATTCCAGTCTTTACAGCAGTGGTGGAATGTTGCAAAAGCTCAGATCAAATAGTTGTGCCAACAATATACTTGCAACATCACAAGACATATAACTGGCTCGATAAAAGCAATAGAGAAAGTATTAGTAGAACTTCAGAGGCTTGCTGATAGTACAGGCGAAATGACCTATTTTGAAAAATTTTATGTAAAAAATAATACTCTATTTTACTAGACACAGTTACACAAGGAGCTCTGGTCAGGTCATGCTTTCAGAGCGTAGAGTTGATGGATGCACCCTCAATTTTTTTCTTTAATTTAGAAAAGAAAAATGGGCAAGGGAGGTTTATTCATCCCTTACACTCAGATACCGGAGTCTTGTTGTCAGACCTCTTTGAAATTCGAAAAAGAGCAGTACGTTTTCAAATGAAAAACAGTACAAACGTGAATTCACTCATGAACAAACTGCTGGTAATGTCTTCCTTGAGAATTTACCTCAGTTATCAAAAAAGCTAATGCTGAACTCAGTAAAGCTTTGACTCTGGAGTAGTTGGAAATTGCACTCCAAGGCTCTGGCTAATAGATTGGAAGAAGTATTGGAACAAGTGATCCATTCTGAACAGACTTGTTGTGAACCTGGCAGACAAATTTCTGATAACATATCTTTTATTAGGGATGATTTGGATTTTGGCAAGAGTTTCAACTTAGATTTTGGTATGGTGTCTTTGGACCAGGAAAAGGCTTTTGATTGTGTTTAGCACAATTACTTATGGAATGTTTTAGCAGCCTTTGGTTATAGTCCAAACTTTATTTCTATGATAAAGGTTTTGTACAGTGATGTTGAGAGCATATTTAAAGTTAATGGTGACTTATGTGCTCCTTTTAAAGTTTTTAGAGGTGTTAGACAAGGGTGCACCCTGCCTGGTATGTTCTATGGCTTAGCAATAGAGCCTTTTTTTAAATAAGTTAAGAACAGATTTGTATGGATTGTATATTCCCAATTGTCCAAATGTGTTTAAATTATCAGCATATGCTGATGATGTTGTAATTTATATCAGTTGTCAGAGAGATGTGAATTTGATGTTAAAATTATTGAATGATTTTAAAGTTTTTTCTTCAACAAAAGTAAACTGGTCTAAAAGTGAAGCCATACTGGTTGGATGATGGTTAAGCGGAGAACCAAACCTCCCAGATGGTTTAACCTGGACAAGGGAAGGTTTTAAATACTTTTTGGAGTGTTTTTAGGGAATGAAACGGTTGTTTCCAAAAAAAATTAAAACATTTGAAGGGGTTTTTTGAAGTATTTGCTTCCAAAAATATCATATAGGGGGCGTACACTGATTATCAATAACTTGGTAGCATCTTATCTCTGGCATCGGCTTATTTGAGTTGATCCTCCACCATATTTTGTTAAAGGGGTGGTTGACTGTTTTTTTTTTTTTTTTTCTAGGCTCGATTGTTTTTATGGGGTGCAGTCTAACATGTGTTAATGCTTCGTTTAAAAAAAAAAAAAACATTATTTTTCACATAATTTGCCTTTATTCTGCACCACTCTGTCCCTCCTCCTAAAAACGCACTGATGATTTCCTGTTTTAAGAAAGCCCCTCCCTCCGAAATACTCAATGGCCTCAGACTGGTTAGCTGGTCCAGCGTATTGTGATTCGCTAAACCACCTAGTGTCCTAAACCGCCTAAACGTCATGCCACATGCCACAGTGGCATGCGCTACAGTTGTATTGAAAACAATGGCGTAGTCAATATTGCTTATCAATTTGAGCCAGAATGAGAGGCAGAGGATATTAGTGAAGAGGATCATGCAGAACATGTGCAAGTACGGCTCTTAATGGTATGTTTTTTTTTTTTTTTTTTTTGTTGTCTCATACTTTAGATACGCTGTTATTTGTAAATGCTACTGCTTCTGTTAGCTTTTAATATACGGTTTTATCCTGATCAAAGCTTTAATACAGTATGGCAACCACACACGCGTCCATGTTTAACGCTTCTCATAGCTACAGTGGGGAACATGTTTATTTGATCCCCTGCTGGTTTTGTAAGTTTGCCCACTTACAAAGAAATGTCATGGGGTAAGGATGATCATGAGAAAGGTGAAGGATCAGCCCAGAACTACACGGGAGGAGCTTGTTAATGATCTTAAGGCAGTTGAGAATAAGACACCTGTCCACACAATCGTTATCTTCCATTCCAACCTCTCCCACCACTATGGGCAAGACCAAAGAGCTGTCAAAGGATGTCAGAGACAAGATTGTACCTTTGGGGCTGTTTTTTCTGCTAAGGGTACAGGGCGACTTCACCGCATTGAGGGGCAAATGGACGGGACCATGTAATCTTGGACGAGAACCTCCTTCCCTCAGCCAAAACACTGAAGATGGGTCATGGATGGGTCTTCCAGCATGACAATGACCTGAAACAAGGCAGTTGAGACCACAGTCACCAAGCAAACCATTTGTAACACACTACGCCGCAATGGACTGAAATCATGCAGCACCCACAAGGTCCCCCTGCTCAAGAAGTCACATGTACAGGCCCGTTTAAGGTTTGCCAAAGAACATCAAAATGATTCAGAGAAGGCTTGGGATAAAGTGCTGTGGTCAGATGAGACAAAAATTTAGCTATTTGACATTAACTCGACTCGCTGTGTTTGGAGGGAGAGAAATGCTGACTATGACCCCAAGAACACCATCCCTACAGTCAAGTACAAAATCAGCAGGGGATCAAATAAATATTTTCCCCACTGTATGTGAAAAATATCTGTCTGTCTATATATACACAGTGTATAACTGGAATTTGGAACACAGTTTATTGATGGACCTGTGACGAGCTGATCTGAATGAGAGCGAGAGAGAGAGAGAGAGATACAGAGCAGAGCGTGTGCAGAGCAGGGGGATGCGAGAAACAGTATTAAGAACTGCTGCTTTAGAACATTGATTTTGAAACTTGTGAATCCATTATAATCGTTAGAAGACAGAATCACGATTCATATATGAATAGATTTTTACTGGCACCCCTAGTTTTCCCTTCCTCTTCTCTAAAGAAGCGCAACATGGCCTCGCCCCCTTCGTTGTGTGTTCCCAGGGGTGGGATTTATCTGGGTTTGTGATGTCATGAACCCGGGAAGTATGAAATGCAAATCAATTTCTAACCTTTATATAATGTGTTTTTTTCTGGAGTTTTTGGTTGGTATTCTGTCTCTATACGTTAAAATAACCCTACCATAAAAATTACAGACCCTTCATTTCTTTGTAAGTCGGCAAACTTACAAAATCAGCAGGGGATCAAATAAATATTTTCCCCACTGTATGTGAAAAATATCTGTCTGTCTATATATACACAGTGTATAACTGGAATTTGGAACACAGTTTATTGATGGACCTGTGACGAGCTGATCTGAATGAGAGCGAGAGAGAGAGAGAGAGATACAGAGCAGAGCGTGTGCAGAGCAGGGGGATGCGAGAAACAGTATTAAGAACTGCTGCTTTAGAACATTGATTTTGAAACTTGTGAATCCATTATAATCGTTAGAAGACAGAATCACGATTCATATATGAATAGATTTTTACTGGCACCCCTAGTTTTCCCTTCCTCTTCTCTAAAGAAGCGCAACATGGCCTCGCCCCCTTCGTTGTGTGTTCCCAGGGGTGGGATTTATCTGGGTTTGTGATGTCATGAACCCGTGAAGTAACTCGTTGTAGTCCCTACGAGCCTTTTTTTGTAGGCATCAAGCTGCCATAATTTTAAAAGACGATATTGTATTCAGTTGCATTGAACTTTGAATGTCGTAACTTTGCAGATATTGTTTATGCTCAAACAGCAACATTACACACTAACCAATGTTAAAAAAGTGAAATCGCATTCAACCACCCCTTTAAGAATTCAGTCAATTTTACAGTTTTTCTGAATTGCTTAAACACATTCCTTGAAACCATCACTCATTTTCTCAAAACCTTTTCACAGAACCACTGGCTCTTCTGGCAAAATCAAACAATCGCTTCAAAAACATTTAATCTGTAATGAAAATCAAACAAAGCTTTCAAATCATACACATATTAGTCAATAATATACACACTATAGAACAATCATTAGACACTGCATCAAAAACTGGAGAACACGGTGTCCAGTGCACGTAGTTACAAAATTTTTTTTATTGTATTTTGTAAATATTTTGCAATAAACACACACACACAAACAACATAAATCACACTTAAGTTTGGAGAATATACCAAAATTGTACATATGTGTGTGTGTGTGTGTGTTTATTTATAAATATATATATATATATATATATTAGGGCTGTGTTCAGCGAGTCACCACAATCATCAGCCACAACTTACACCAGATCACGTTCACCTGAGTTCTGATTCCCCGCACCTGTCATCTGCAATCAAGTCACCATTCAGAAGCACGCTCCTTCCAGTCACTCATCGTCCGGTCTACCGTTCACTACCCTGAACTTTACCAGACTCTCTTTATGCTATTTACCTGTTTATCCTTACGTCTAGTTCCCCGAAGATCTCCATCCGTTGTTCTCCTCTGCTCCTGGATCCCGAAACCTCTGCGCACCTACAAAGGAACCATACATCAGGACACAGCTAAGACCCATTGTACTATCATTCGTATTGGATAGACTCGCTATATGCTACTTACCCTTAGATTCCCATGGTTCCTCCTACGTTGATCTCCTTCGCTCCTGGATCCCGTACCCTCCGCATACCTGCAAAGAAACCCATCTTCAGTACTCCGCTAAGAATCATAAGAACTGTCATTTGTTTTGGATTCTCACCCGCCTTTGCTTTAGTCAATCTGCCACATCCATTCCTGTCAATAAACCTGCTATTTCATTCACTAACCTGTTGTCTCTGGCTTGATCTATGACAGAAGACCGGACCGATACAGTCACCTCCATGGATCCCCGACCTCCCACTCCCACTCCCACGCTCGAGGACCTGGTGAATGCACTCCATACCACTCTCATGCCAGCACCAACTCCTCAAACTGCCTCTGTCAGTCCCATGGCCATGCCTCCTTAATATGCGGGTGATCTACTGAGCTCTTATGACATCTTTGTTTTATAAATATTTTTTACATTTATGTTTTACAGTTAAAAGGAATCTGAAGCACTGAATAAAAATAGTGAGACTAGTTATAATTATTAACAAAAGTTTACTATAAAAATACTGCTAGCACGTTTTTAAATGAAATAAATAGTTTGAATGTGTTTGAATGAATGAATTCAAACAATGAATGAATGAATGAAACAACAATACAAAATCTTATAAAAATAACAATAAAATTTAAATATATAAAAATAAAATTTAAAAAAAGTGCCACTTTGTCCCAGTATCACGTGCAGTTTACACCTATGTATGAAGGGGTCATAGAACCTATGAAAATTCAAAATTTAATATATTTTTTTAGTTGTTTACTTCTACTTCTATATGTTTATTTATGTAAATGTCATGCGCTTGCTTGGCCATTTGTTGTGAATACCTGGTAGATTGGGAAGGATATGGACCAGAGGAAAGATCCTGGGTGGCCCGGGACAACGTTCTTGACCCCACATTGCTAGAGGAGTTCCATCGGACCCATCCTAATCGTCCCGCACCCAGAGGCCGTGGTCGCCCCCGTCGCCGCGTGAGGGCGTCAGGAGCCGCCCCTGGAGGAGGGGGTAATGTCAGCGAGTCACCACAATCACCTGCCACAACTTACACCAGATCACGTTCACCTGAGTTCTGATTCCCCGCACCTGTCATCTGCAATCAAGTCACCATTCAGAAGCACGCTCCTTCCAGTCACTCATCGTCCGGTCTACCGTTCACTACCCTGAACTTTACCAGACTCGCTATATGCTACTTACCTGGTTATGACAGAAGACCGGACCGATACAGTCACCTCCATGGATCCCCGACCTCCCACTCCCACTCCCACGGATGTCCTCGAGGAGCTGGTGAATGCACTCTGTACCACTCTCACGCCAGCGCCAAATCCTCAAACTGCCTCTGTCAGTCCCATGGCCATGCCTCCTTCCTATGCGGGTGATGCAGCTGAGAGTGGCGGCTTTCTCCTTCAGGTTGCGCTGTTTATCGAACTGCAGCCGCAGAAATTCACAACCGAGTGCACCAAGATAGCCTTTCTGATTTCACTCCTTTCTGGCAGAGCATTAATGTGGGTTAAGGCAATATGGAATGCCAATAGCCTCATAATCAATTCTTACGAAGCATTTACTAACCTTTTCAAGGAAGTGTTTGGCTATGCTACAGGAGAGCTTTTGGTGTCAGACCAACTACTGCGGCTGCGCCAGGGCGCCACTCCCATCCACGATTACACTCTGCAATTTCAAATGCTGGCGGCGTCCAGCGGATGGAACGAGGCAGCGCTTCTCAGCGCTTATCGACAGGGATTGGATCCCCGAATCCGCATTCAGATGGCGATTTATGATGACAATGTTGGATTGGAAAACTTCATGTCAAGAGCCAATCGTATTGCCCAGCGCTTATCAGCCTGTCACACTCCAGAAGCCGCCCACCAGTCTGCAGCACCTGCATCCAGTTCCCCAGTACCAGGGCCCATGCAGGTGGACTCCACAAGGCTCTCTCCCTCTGAACGTGCTCGCCGCCTCGCGGCAGGACTCTGCCTCTACTGCGCGGCCCCGGACCATTACATCGGAATCTGCCCTGTCCGACCCCCACGTCCAACGGTGAGTACCCTTCAATTTGAACCTGAAATCTCCAAACTTTCCATGCTATCAGTGCAACTCCTCACTCCAGATCATTCCATTACAGTCCCTGCCCTCGTCGACTCGGGCTCCTCGGGCAACTTCATCTCGCAGGACCTACTAAAACGTCTTCACTTGCCCTGCACACGCCAAGCCCGGGAGCTCAGAGTCTAAACCATCCAGGGAAAACAAGAGCTCCACCGCTGAGGCTCAAGATCGGCAACCTGCATGAGGAAGAGATCACCTTTCTGGTACTGGAGGGACCCACGGTGGACATCATCCTGGGACGCCCCTGGCTCATTCTCCATTCTCCAGAAATCAGATGGGACCCGTTTGAGGTAACTTGCTGGAGCGAGTTTTGTCTGCAGCACTGCATCTCGGCCCTTCCCAAGCCTTCTCAAACTCCTCGCACGGCTCAAATAGCCTCCACCCTCATCGAAAGTCCCAAGCCGTTGAAAACACCCACCGTCCCATCTGATTATGTGGCGTTCCAGGATGTTTTCAGTTTTCTCAAGGTTTCATTTGTCCCTCCTCATCACCGGCCGCTTCCAGTTTCTTCTTCGTGGGCAAAAAGGACGGGGGCTTGAGGCCATGTATTGATTACCGTGTGCTAAACTCCCAGAATGTGAAGCATCCTTATCCACTTCCCCTTGTCCCTGCCACTCTTGAGGAACTCCGTGGGGCACGCATCTTCTCCAAGCTGTACCTGCGGCGCGCCTACAACATTGTTCGAATCCGGGAAGGCGACGAATGGAAGACGGCCTTCATTACCCCATCTGGCCACTACGAATACCTCGTTATGTCGTATGGCCTTTCCAACGCCCCGTCCGTCTTCCAGGGGTTTATGAACGAGGTTTTCCGGGAGTTCCTCAATGACTTTGTAATCGTCTACATCGATGATTTACTCATCTACTCCCGGAACCTGGCTGACCATCGCAGTCACGTGAAGCAGGTCCTCAGGAAGCTTCGCCAACACCACCTCTACCTGAAGCTGGAGAAGTGCGAGTTCCATCGCCTCACTGTGCAGTTCCTCGGGTACGTTATCGGCCAAGAGGGAATTCAAATGGACCAGGGGAAGGTAAAGGCCATTACGGAGTGGAATCGTCCCCAGTCGGTGAAGGAGCTCCAGAGCTTCCTAGGATTCGCAAACTTCTATCGTCGCTTCATTAAGGATTTTAGGCTGCACTCAGCTCCATTAACCTCTTTGCTCTGAGGTAAGCTCAAGTCCCTGTCCTGGAATCCCAGTGCCCACGAAGCCTTCGGACAACTCAAGACCGCCTTCAGCATGGCCCCTATCCTTCGTCATCCCGATCCTCTGGTCCCGTTTGTGGTGGAAGTTTTGCGTCCTCCACCGGGTTTGGGGCCGTGCTATCTCAACTGTATGGTGAGCCTTCACGCCTCCAGCCTTGCACATACTACTCCAAGAAACTGACCCCAGCAGAGCAAAACTATGATATTGGTAACAGAACTACTCGCTATTAAACTGGCCCTGGAAGAGTGGCGGCACTGGCTGAAGGGAGCCAATCATCCCTTTACAGTTGTTACGGACCACAAGAACCTTCAATATCTCCAAGATACAAAAAGACTCAATCCCTGTCAAGCCCGCTGGGCGCTGTTCTTCACCAGGTTTCACTTCACCATCACCTACCGGCCTAGCAACCGTAACTGTAAGGTGGACACATTGTCACGAATGCACTCACCAGATGCACCCTCAGAACCTGAGCCAATTCCCATTGTATGGAATATCGACAAGGACATCCAAGCCGCCACTCTCACCAAACCAGCTCCGCTGGGAGGCCCAGAAGGAAAGACGCATGTTCCCACATCTCAACAACTACCCCTTCTGGGCTCAGTTCACAATTTACCGGGCTCTGGGCATCCAGGCAGCCAACGGACCCTCTCGCTCCTCCAAGCTCGGTACTTGTGGCCCAGTATGTCCCGTGATGTCATCAGGTATGTCCAAGGGTGCTCAGTCTGTGTCATGTCTAAATCTTCTTGTCACCTCCCCGTAGGCAAGCTCATGCCACTGCCCATACCTCAGCGCCCCTGGTCTCACATTGGGATCATTTTCGTAACTGACTTACCCAACTCTGAAGGCAACACCTGCGTTCTAGTGGCAGTAGATCGCTTTTCGAAAGCCTGCAGACTAATTCTCCTCAAGGGATTACCCACAGTGCTAGAAACTGCTGAGTCGCTCTTCACACATGTCTTCAGGAATTACGGAGTCCCATTGGATATCGTCTCAGACCGGGGCCCGCAATTCATCTCCCACGTTTGGAAAGCGTTCTTCCAACTGCTAGGGGTCACAGTGAGCTTGTCCTCCAGTTATCATCCCCAGACTAACGGCCAGACTGAGCGCAAGATCCAGCAACTCGGGCGTTACCTCCGGGCATACTGCCAAGATGACCAGCACAGCTGGGCCCGCTTCCTCCCATTGGCCGAATATGCACAAAACTCCCTCCGACAAATCTCCACTGGACTCACACCTTTCCAGTGCATACTCGGCTACCAACCCCCACTCGTCCCATGGACCGAAGAACCATCGGAGGTCCCAGCTGTGGACTACTGGTTCCGAGCGAGCGAGAGAGTGTGGGACTCAGCTCATGTCCACCTTCAACGTGCAGTGCAGAGGCACAAAACCGTCGCTGACGCCCGGCATTCCTCGACTCCCACTTACCAGCCTGGACAGCAAGTATGGCTATCAACCTGGGATCTGCGCCTCCGCCTGCCTTGCAAGAAGCTGAGTCCCTGCTACATCGGTCCGTTCCCAATACAGAGGCAGATAAATGAGGTCACCTACCAGCTCCAACTTCCACCCAGGTACATAATTCACCCCTCCTTTCATGTATCCCTCCTAAAACCCTTCTCTCCTTCTGCACTAGAACTCACGGAACCAGCTGAGCCTCCTCCTCCAGAGATCCTCGAACAGCCATTCGTCTATCAGGTCAAGGAAATCCTGGATTCGCGGTGGCGGGGCAGCCGGCTAGAATACCTGGTAGATTGGGAAGGATATGTACCAGAGGAAAGATCCTGGGTGGTCTGGGACAACGTTCTTGACCCCATACTACTAGAGGATTTCCATCGGACCCATCCTAATCATCCCGCACCCAGAGGCCGTGTTCGTCCCCGTCGCCGCTTAAGGGCGTCAGGAGCCGCCCCTGGAGGAGGGGGTAATGTCAGCGAGTCACTACAATCACCAGCCACAACTTACACCAGATCACGTTCACCTGAGTTCTGATTCCTCGCACCAGTCATCTGCAATCAAGTCACCATTCAAAAGCACGCTCCTTCCAGTCACTCACCGTCTGGTCTACCGTTCACTACCCTGAACTTTACCAGACTCGTTATATGCTACTTACCTGTCTCTACTTACCCTTAGATTCAAAAGGTTCCTCCTATGTTGATCTCCTTCGCTCCTGGATCCCGTACCCTCCGCATACCTGCAAAGAAACCCATCTTCAGTACTCGGCTAAGAATCATAAGAACTGTCATTTGTGTTGGATAATCACCCGCCTTTGCTTCAGTCAATCTGCCACATCCGTTCCGGTCAATAAACCTGCTATTTCATTCACTAACCTGTTGTCTCCGGCTTGATCTGTGACAGGCTGTCAGTCGATAATTTAAAAAAAATATATAATTACATGATGTTTCGATTAATTAATCAAATTAATCACAAAATAAATTTGACTGTAAAAATTCCCACAAAAATATTATTTAAATATATTTTTGTGTTAAATGAGAAAGTATCAAGCAGACATTACAAATTGTAGCTTCAGAATAGAGGTCGACCGATATGGGTTTTTCACTAGCCGATGCCGATATTTAGAAATCAGGACAGCCGATATATGATGCCGATTTTTTTGGCCGATATGTTTGGCCGATTTTCTTTTTTCTTTTCCACTTCATCTCATGAAAGTGAGTTTGAGTAAATGATTATTGCAGGATACAAGATAGTAATAGTAGTAGTAGCCTAATGCTCAATGTATGAGAAACACTGGACACTGCTATAAGTCAAATGACCAAGTGATAGCAAAAATAAAATAGTTCATCCCGATAAAATAGTTCATGCTCATAACTGCTTAAAGGGGGGGTACAATGCTGTTTCATGCATTCAGAGTTGTTTACACTGTTAAAGATTTGGATTCTCATGCTAAGCATGGACAAAGTTTAAAAAAACAATTTGCACGTATGACTGAGTATTTCTGTGCCAAAAATCTTACTTCCGGGTTCGTACAAGTTTCGGAGAGTTTTTTTTCAATCGTGGCTCTTCATGACGTAAACGAGGGTGGAACTCCTTATATGGGCATTTCTCCCGGAAGAATGCGTCCGCGCACGCATCGACCAGAGCAAGAGGAGATCGCGCCCATCAACGCGCTTCATCCGGCAGCAGCGCTGCAGGGGACTTGTCTCCAATCCAAAGAAGTGTGTTTTTGGTTGTAAGGGAAAGATAACTTTGTTCAGCTAGGGTGGAACTCCTTATATGGGCATTTCTCCCAGAAGAGCGCGCCCACGCACACATCGACCAGAGTGAGAGCGAGAGTGCGCCCATCAATGCGCTTCATCCGGCGGCAGCAAGGGACTTGCTCGGGAATAATATCTCCAATCCAAAGAAGTGTGTTTTTGGTTGTAAGGGGAAGATAACTTTGTTCAGCTTCCTAAAGAACCCAGCGTTATGTAAGAAGTGGATACAGTTTGTTTTTCCGGGGCAGCAATGGAGTTTCACAAGTGTGTTTGTTGACGAACGTTTTATAAACAAAGCCCAGTTCGATGCTGGATTTGCACATCGTTTCATACTGAAAGATGGAGCAGTCCCAGCTATAAAAGATCCCGGTCATGATTCAGAACTGCAGACGGTAAGTGAAACGGCATCAAATGTCTGTTTTGTTGGCATTCGGCACCCAAGTGCTTGTCACTCTTTAGCTCCGCCCACGGCGCGCCTCCAGGAGCTCGGATTTTTCCGGAGAGAATCGTAAAGCTGTATCTTTCTTTTATAAATATGATAAAACTAAAGACTTTTTGGAGATATGAAGGATGCAGTACTACTCTATAGGTACTCAAGATTAACATGAGATTGGGTGAAACTGTGTGTGTTATGCCCCCTTTAAGAGTGCACTGGCCACGAGCGATGACATCGTGGATGCCATTGTCGGACCTACACACACATTTCACGAGGAAAATTAACATGCACGTTATGCACGTTACATAAGTTTCGTCTGAATTGCATTTGTTTCTACTTTCACATGCAAATGACTTGTTGCACTTGTTGCACTTATAACTTTCCGGCATCAATTCTAGTAGGGTAAAACGTAATTACGCTTTCGAAACGGTCTGTTTTGCCCTGCCGTCATTAGCTGAAGCTGTGTGTGAACAAGAAGCAGCTGCAGAGCAGAGTATGTGAGTGGAGCGGAATGATTTTGAATGGATTTTTTCAAAATCGGAGCGTCGTGGTTTTCACTCGCTCCAAGAGCGCTACACCACCACTCTATCACAAGTACAATTCATGCCAACGGCCCGTAATATAACTGCATATTTAGCAAGAATTCACATGTTAAACATAGCCTATTTAGCTAGCTTGATAGAGATCACTTAAATCAGAAAGAATGTGAAGACTAGGATGACGGCAATGGACATGTTT
>NW_015634597.1:87776-90327 GCF_001515625.1 Sinocyclocheilus rhinocerous
GTAAACAGTGGATGCAGTTTGTTTTTCCGGAGCAGCAATGCAGTTTCACAAGTGTGTTTGTTGACGAACGTTTTATAAACAAAGCCCAGTTCGATGCTGGATTTGCACATCGTTTCATACTGAAAGATGGAGCAGTCCCAGCTATAAAAGATCCCGGTCATGATTCAGAACTGCAGACGGTAAGTGAAACGGCATCAAATGTCTGTTTTGTTGGCATTCGGTGCGCAAGTGCTCGTCACTCTTTAGCTCCGCCCACGGCGCGCCTCCAGGAGCTCGGATTTTTCCGGAGAGAATCGTAAAGCTGTATCTTTCTTTAATAAATATGATAAAGCTAAAGACTTTTTGGAGATATGAAGGATGCAGTACTACTCTATAGGTACTCAAGATTAACATGAGATTGGGTGAAACTGTGTGTGTTATGCCCCCTTTAAGAGTGCACTGGCCACGAGCGATGACATCGTGGATGCCATTGTCGGACCTACACACACATTTCACGAGGAAAATTAACATGCACGTTATAATCAGCCCATAAGTTTCGTCTGAATTGCATTTGTTTCTACTTTCACATGCAAATGACTTGTTGCACTTATGAATATGATAACTTTCCGGCATCAATTCTAGTAGGGTAAAACGTAATTACGCTTTCGAAACGGTCTGTTTTGCCCTGCCGTCATTAGCTGAAGCTGTGTGTGAACAAGAAGCAGCTGCAGAGCAGAGTATGTGAGTGGAGCGGAATGATTTTGAATGGATTTTTTCAAAATCGGAGCGTCGTGGTTTTCACTCGCTCCAAGAGCGCTACACCACCACTCTATCACAAGTACAATTCATGCCAACGGCCCGTAATATAACTGCATATTTAGCAAGAATTCACATGTTAAACATAGCCTATTTAGCTAGCTTGATAGAGATCACTTAAAGCAGAAAGAATGTGAAGACTAGGATGATGGCAATGGACATGAGCGGGAAGTTCTCAAGGAATTTGTTTGTTCTTTCTAGATAATGAATATTTTCAGGTGAAAGCATGATTTAAACAGGTACTACTCTTATTCACACGCAATCGCTCTCTCAATAATGCATTCAAACAAATGTAATCTTACAGTGCTACTTCATCTGTATGTATCTGATTTCGAATGAATTGAAATCTGTAAGAAATGCAGCGATCCGTAGGTAAAATATCTGACGAAAACCTACTGTTATTTTCATCACAAATATTTGCACTGCAAAAAGCAGCAAATATACCTTTTAATGCTGACAACCATGTTATTAGCTTGTCATGTGGTAGGAAAAAAGTTTGCACACTGGTGTTCCAATAAGCCTCTTTGAAACTCTCCTGTTATTTTATTTTTTTATTTTAATATACTGTAGAGCTTACTGCTCCTCAGAGCAGAAGCACAAAAGAGGGGTTTCCACAGAAACACAAATCCCTCTTACCTCAGGGAACGCAGTGTACTCCAGCCCACTCCGCAGAGGGGTGATTATTGGTTCAACCATAAGGGCAGTGTGACAGTGAGGGCTATCACCAGCCTGGATCCAGAACCGATGAGTGAAACCATTATTGTAATCGGTCAACAGCAGGAGGTCCTGACTTTGCAGGCACAGAAACACAAATCCCTCTTACCTCAGGGAACGCAGTGTACTCCAGCCCACTCCGCAGAGGGGTGATTATTGGTTCAACCATAAGGGCAGTGTGACAGTGAGGGCTATCACCAGCCTGGATCCAGAACCGATGAGTGAAACCATTATTGTAATCGGTCAACAGCAGGAGGTCCTGACTTTGCAGGTCTTTCAGCAGATCAGCCTGATAAGCCTGAAGCACCGCCATGGTGTGCAACGAGGCTGCAGCCTGACCTGCTGCCGCGTATGCACTGCCATTCAAACGAGATGTATCCTGAAGGGGTTTGGACGGCAGGGAGGGAGCCTTAAGATGTCTCCCCCATAGAAAGATAGCAGGCCAATGTCTCTTCAACAGGGGGCATCTTTTCATAACCATTCTCACACATACCCTCAATGTTGGCATAACTAGTATGCTGGAATCTGTGTATGCGGGACGAGAATGGATTTTCGAGGCATCACTTTCTTGACCTGCTTCCACGGCAAGTCAAGCCTCGCCGTGGCACGATCCATAACCTCAAGCAGCTCATCATACGCGGAGCAGAAGGGATTAACTTCAAGCCGGAGTGCAGTATAATGTGGTTATCGGAGAAGGACATGATATAAATCATCTGCCCAACAACTGCAGACAGATCCACACTATACACTTCCTATATAAACAAAAGGAAATTACTGATAGGGAGAAATTTCCTTTCCATGTTCTGCCCATCAACCGTTAATCACGGCAATGGGCAGACAACTGTCACCGCGACCGCAATTTAGACCCCATGGGAGCTAAACACGCTCCACCCAAGTGCTAGATTACCTCGGAAATCAAGCGAGAACGGAAACCGCTGCCGCGAATACGTCGCTATTCCCGCAAGAGGCGAACGCACTCATGCAAACGCTATCTACAAACTCGGGTAAATGGTGAAGTACTCACCTCCCCCTCAGTAGTCCC
>NW_015634597.1:90349-96335 GCF_001515625.1 Sinocyclocheilus rhinocerous
AATGCAGAGCGCATCCAACTCCCTCGAGAGCTGAACGCGCTTGCTCTTCACCACACACATACACACAGCACGTGAGCCGTGTGAAACTGCAGGTATCAGAGCAAAGCCTCTGGCGAGCACTCCTAGTCGTGCTTAGCTTAACATTAACATAAACAAACGGTCAGTGAAGACGAAGAAGAGGATGACGTGTTATCCCGGTGCCCTTTTATACTGTGATCACGCAGGGTAATGACGTCATAGGCTGTCGCCGTCCAATGTTATTGTCGTTTTTAGATGTATGCTTCAGACACCGGTCACGCTGAAGGCGTTCCCCATAGCGACCCCTAGAAGACGCAGTTCGAAGTTCCCTCGAAAGGGAATTATTTTTAGGGTGGCCTGAGGACTTTGAGGGGTGGCAACACCAAAGCAAACAAACATTCAATCATCTATACTTAATCCATAGTATATAATCTATACTACAATTAAAAGCAAAATATAGCCACAAGCAGCAATTATCAGAGTCCAAGCACCAATGACCCCTGTGCATGATTAGCGATCTAACTCAAATTAATCTCATAATGTGTTTTTTTTTACAGGAAAGCCCAACTTGAATCTTCACTGAAAGTTAGGGTTTGATGAAACAGGTTACATCAACAAACATGTAGCTAGGCCAGCGCCACCTGCCGTTCCAGAGATATAACGATTCTTGCAAAAACACTTATAACTTTTGAAAATGTTATCCAAATTTTGTTATTTTTAAATCAGATAGATAGACAGACAGACAGACAGACATATTAGATAGTTTGAAGTTTAAAAGCTTTAAAGTTTTAAACCCTAAAGTTTGAACATTTTGAAGGCAATACAGTCTATTAGAAAATCAGATAGATAGATATATAGATAGATAGATAGACAGACAGACAGCTAGATAGATAGATAGATAGATAGATAGATAGACAGACATATTATATAGTTTGAAGTTTAAAAGCTTTAAAGTTTTAAAGCCTAAAGTTTGAATATTTTGAAGGCAATACAGTCTATTAGAAAATCAGATAGACAGACAGACAGATAGATAGATAGATAGATAGATAGATAGATAGATAGATTCGATATTTTGAAGTTTCAAAGCTTTAAAGTTATAAAGCCTAAAGTTTGAACATTTTGAAGGCAATACAGTCTATTAGCATATCAGAGAGACAGACAGACAGAAAGATAGATAGATAGATAGACAGACAGACAGACAGACAGATCATATAGTTTGAAGTTTAAAAGCTTTCAAGTCTAAAGTTTGAATATTTTGAAGGCAATGAAGTCTATTAGAAAATCAGATAGATAGATAGATAGATAGATAGATAGATTGATTCGATATTTGAAGTTTCAAAGCTTTAAAGTTTTAAAGCCTAAAGTTTGAACATTTTGAAGGCAATACAGTCTATTAGAAAATCAGATAGATAGACAGAGAGACAGACAGAAAGATAGATAGATAGATAGATAGATAGATAGATAGATAGAGAGACAGACAGAGAGATGATAGATAGATAGACAGACAGACATATTATATAGTTTGAAGTTTAAAAGCTTTAAAGTTTTAAAGTTTGAATATTTTGAAGGCAATACAGTCTATTAGAAAATCAGATAGATAGATAGATAGAGACAGACAGACAGACAGACAGAAAGATTAGATAGTTTGAAGTTTAAACGCTTTAAAGTTTTAAAGCCTAAAGTTTGAATATTTTGAAGGCAATACAGTCTATTAGAAAATCAGATAGATAGATAGATAGAGACAGACAGACAGACAGACAGAAAGATTAGATAGTTTGAAGTTTAAACGCTTTAAAGTTTTAAAGCCTAAAGTTTGAATATTTTGAAGGCAATACAGTCTATTAGAAAATCAGATAGATAGATAGATAGATAGACGGATGATAGATAGACAGACAGACAGACAGACAGACATATTAGATAATTAGATATTAGAGAATTACTCTCAAGAATGCTGTGTAAAAGTGTAAAAAAATTATTGGCTCAAAGCTGCGATTAAAAGTTATTTATCAAGCATCTCAGTCGTAAATTAAGCGAAGTGTAGGACTAAATCTTATCGACAGTGTAGGGACCAGAACATTTTGCCTGCAACGGCGACCCAGGAAGGGACCAAATTTCCTGAAAACTTCGATAAACACTCTTTTTGACAAAGTGAGTCTTCATTTTATCCTGAGTGCGGCACAACTCCGAAAGTGCCACTTCAGGAACTCGGTGTAGGCGTTCACGAAACAAACTCATGCACTATACACTATACTGTGCACTTACTCAGTATGGTTTTCCAGCTAACTCAAAACTGAACGACACTTGCGTGCCTTTCTTGTGCAATTATGCCAGTGATGCAGCCACAGTACTAAACGGAAATTAAAACAGTTGTTAGCAATTACCAGAAGATGCATAGCTGATAAATAAATTGCATCACTGATAAGAAAGGACGCGCGTATATGTTGTCGATGGGTCACTTATCAGTGATATTTACAGCTTACTTGAAACATTTCATGATACATTTTATGAAACTTAATGTTTCACTTGATTATACATTTAGTCAGGAATTATAGTTTGGAAAAAGTCTAATTAGTAAAATGTGTACAAGTTATGTGACAACTAATGCAAGTATGTTAATAAAAAAAGTCTTACTCATGTAAATGATCTCAGCTGGATCAAGCCGCCGCTTTCTTCTTTATCTGAGGTAATCCAAAGCTTATTCCTCTCGTCTTTTCTGAGGTAAATCATGTCTTATTCCTCTCAGCACGTCTTCTTCCAGAAACGAAGTAGCCGAGATGAACTTGAGGAAAAGTCTCGCTGCTTTGTTTGCTGTGATGTGGGCGTTTACATGCCGCGCGTCTCACGTGGACTATTGTAATATCAAAAGCGAAAGTAGCATGTGGGCGTGATGTAATTAGAGATAATGAAGCCAGACAGGAAAGACTGGACATCGCACTGGTTTTTAGATGGATTACTTTATCACAGAATATATGTTTTCGATAAGACTTGCTTCATTTAAAAGTAGACATGTTAAACTTTCTATAGATATATCTCTCATGTCTTTGTGTCGAGTATTCGCTGAGTTTCAGTTCATTTTAGTGACGCGTTTCTACATGAATATCATGGAGACAAAGGCGGCAGACAGCACACCCTGTTTGTTTTTCTTTATTTTACAAAAGCACAAAGTTTTGTTGTTATTATGTGCATATACAAATAAAAGTAGACCCTTTGCAGATTCGATTGATGTATTACTCTTATCTGTACGATCAAAACTGACGGAGTAATTTAAGTTCCTTTAGGGGCTTTAAAAAAAAATGCAACAAAACGCGACAGCGCGTTTGTCGACCCCAGAGGGTTAAAATCTGTAGCTGAAATAAGGCCAAAAAACCCATGCTGAATAGTTCTGAATAAGACGTTTGAGTAATCAGTATTGTAGGCTAGAATATTTACATCAAAATGATGTGAAAATCATCTTGTTTACTCATTCAAAGAAAAAAATATATTGATTTAAATTTTGTAAGACATGTTTTGTGATAGACAAGCTTTATGCAAGGGAGTGACAATGGCCATGAATATTTAGTGATTCACACCTGAGAGACAAAGGGCCCTCCCCTAATGGCCCATCAGAGTGACTGTGACTGTGAGGCAGGTAAGACAGAATACAAATTTTTTTTTTATTATTTGTATTTTATTTACAGCACAGTATAATCAAAACATACATAATGAAGGTCAAAGACACATTATTGTGCACGCTGATCTAACCACAGAGATGTGAACAGACTTTGAGTCATTCCTGAAAACAGATTCTGTTCAACAAGTGAAACAAGTAAACCATACGTGATATTCAAGTGTTTGCTGCTTCTTTCCATCGATTCAAGAAAAAGAAAAAAAAACATCATCAGCAGTCAAGGAGCTTGTTTTACCGTATAATATCAGTGTAGTTGAACATCTGATGTTGGTACAGCGCTCTCAGAGGAAAACGGTTTAAAGAGACTCCAGTGAAAGTCAGCAGGATTTATCTGCGGTGCAGGGAGCTGTTTCATAAAACAAGTTTACCAAATAAACCAGGCTTATTTCAGTTAGTTTGACTTATTTTCACTTGATTTTGTTTCATAAAGCAAAATTACCATAGCTCAAGCTCAGTCACTCTGGCAACTTATGCTGGGAAACTAAAGTGGTCTGGAGCAGGCTAACTGTCAGGCTAAGCTGAGCTCCTCTAAAACTGACCAATAGGAATGCATTGATATTATGGCGCTGACTCTCTCACATACAATTATTTGAAGTTATCAGTCCAAAAATAAAAGTATACAAAAAATGCTAATTAAATAAATCAAATAAATAAAAATATAGGCTATAACCGACTGTATTTAATGACTTTGTTTTAAGATATTTGAAAACATTTTAACATAGTTGCTACTTGCGCATTCAGTTGATCAGCAGTTTCTAGCCATGCAGCCTTTCTCTCTGGTTTTATGACAGCTGTACTTTATGGTTATTAGTAGAACATTAAAACAGTACAATATAAAATTGCTCTTTAAAGCATTAAAACACTAAATTAAAAGTTTAAATCACTAAATTAAAAATGAAAATAAATAATATAAAACTATATAATATATTTTATATGACATGAGGAATACACTAACTCATTTGAGCTAGTAACTAGGGCTGTATTAGCTAGCTTACATTTGACTTACAGTCACTGCTATCATAAAAATACACTTATATGTAGGATTAAAATTCTACGTGTGTCACATTTAATGTCCAACAACAAATATTTTAGCAGAATGCATATTTTATTCAGAATTATTGAGCTATTATTCTATTGCGTTCCATCTGTTTAGCGCGCATGCGCGCAGCAGTGCTCGTTCACTCACGTAAGCCTCGCCCACTCCTGACAGCAAAATGGATATATTTGCATGACTTTCTAACATTTACAGATGAAAAATATACCTGTGACATGCACTGAGGAAAAAACAATGTCTCAAATGCATTAAACGGCACAAATATTGCCATGGTGGATCGATTTGATTCATGATCGACATTAAGGACTGCTTAAGAATAAGTGTGCACATCAAATTATCCTGACTCATTGAACCTGGATCGAATTAGTGAGATTGCGTGAACTTAAATAGTCGTTTTTGAAACCGCTTTAGTCCCAATTGATTTGTTAGGTTATTTCAAGTCAGGCTTTGGACTTTAATCCCTGCTTCCAGACCACGGGATCGATCAAAGAAACAATGATGCAAAAATGGATAAAACCCGTGCGGCACTTCTCGCCAACTGAGCAACAGCTTCTAATGGAAACATATGAAGAGGTGAAACATATAATATGTAAAAAGGGAAATACAGCTGCTATAATAAAACAAAGAGAAAAGGCCTGGCAGACAATAGCGGACCGATTGAATGCGTAAGTAGTCCAAATAACCAGTGCTCCACTGAAGCCATCATAATTACAATTCAAGGAATCTGATAACTAAAAAAAACAAACAAACAAACAAACAAACAACAACAAAAAAATAATTTTCAGGAAGCATCAGGAGCATCTTTTGTAGTCAGACTAGCGCATGCTTTGTACTATCGTAAAAAAAAGGACATTTTATATCTGAGAAACAAATTATTATTGTTTAGCACGTTATAAAAATATATTTGTGAACAGATAAACATGGTCTAAAAATTCTTAGACTCGTAGCATTTATCATGTTACAGTGTACACTCATGTAACTTTTATATAGGCTATTGTTTTATATTATATAGAGTATGAAAACATCGTCGCGCCGTAAGAAAAATACAATGAATTGCCTATCATATTCAAAATATATCACTCGATTTCAAACATTTTAGCCAGGAAATATAGTTTGGGACAAAGCCAACTATGATTTTGTAGTCATATTGCTTAGTATGTATGATTTTATAGTATGATATGATTTTGTAGTCATAGACTCACACATGCTTTGTAGTATCATAAAAAGGACATTTTATATCTGAGAAA
>NW_015634597.1:96522-99868 GCF_001515625.1 Sinocyclocheilus rhinocerous
TTTTTTTATTGGTCTTATGAAGTATTCTAATTTGTTGAGATAGTGAATTGGTGGGTTTTTGTTAAATGTGAGCCAAAATCATCACAATTAAAAGAACCAAAGACTTAAACTACTTCAGTATGTGTGCATTGAATTTATTCAATACACGAGTTTCACAATTTGAGTTGAATTACTGAAATAAATGAACTTTTCCACGCCATTCTAATTTATTGAGATGCACCTGTATATACTACATATTGACCTCGTCATGGACTTAAATGAAACCACCTTTGCAACTTCATCAGCCATTTCTTAGATTCTCAACAACTGCAATAATATATGTATTCATCAAACCTCTGACAGCAATATGAACAGTCTTCATAATAACACTAAAATAGGCATACTTCGATGAATGACTATATCTAGTATTTTAATGCAGAATAATTAAAATGATGCAACATATTTACAGAAGACCATGGAGTGACTGTAAAACATTAATTTCTAGTAGGATTGACAGCGGAACTAACAGATAAATCACTAGGATTAATCTTAGCCTGGTTGTTAGCCTGCTCTGGAGCAGGCTAGCTGCAAAGAATAAATCTCCATAGTAACAATTTAGCTTAATTTAGCCTGCTTTCATGCAACTGAGTCAGGGCTAAATTCAACCAGGATAACTGGAAAATCCCAGCTTAATCCCTTATCCTGCTTTTGTGCAATACCCCTCTGGTATCTGATAACTAAAAAAAACAAACAAACAAACAAACAAACAACAACAAAAAAATAATTTTCAGGAAGCATCAGGAGCATCTTTTGTAGTCAGACTAGCGCATGCTTTGTACTATCGTAAAAAAAAGGACATTTTATATCTGAGAAACAAATTATTATTGTTTAGCACGTTATAAAAATATATTTGTGAACAGATAAACATGGTCTAAAAATTCTTAGACTCGTAGCATTTATCATGTTACAGTGTACACTCATGTAACTTTTATATAGGCTATTGTTTTATATTATATAGAGCATGAAAACATCATCGCGCCATAAGAAAAATACAATGAATTGCCTATAATTTTCAAAATGTATCACTCGATTTCAAACATTTTAGCCAGGAATTATAGTTTGGGACAAAGCCAACTATGATTTTATAGTCATATAGCTTAGTATGTATAATTTTATAGTATGATATGATTTTGTAGTCATAGACTCACACATGCTTTGTAGTATCATAAAAAGGACATTTTATATCTGAGAAAATAATTATTGATAAACACGTTACAAAAATCTATTTGTGAACAGAGTATTAATAATAAACATGGTCTAAACATTTAGACTTAGCATTCGATTTCAAACATTTAATCAGGAATTATAGTTTGGGAAAAACCCAACCAGTAAATGTGTTCACTTATGTCACAATAACATGTGAACTAATGCAAAAAAGAAACATTACTTACTCATCAGCCGCAATGAATTTGACTATCCTCATGCTTTGTTTACATTGGGCGTTTACATGCGCACGTGTCTCATGTGGATATTATCATATGAAGGGCGCGAGCCGCAGGATCTCATTAGAGATAATGAGTTTAGACGGGAAAGACTGAACATCATGTTCAGGTTTCATACGGATTACTTTTTCACAGAATATTTGTTCGATAATAATAATAATAATAATAAGCTTTCTATAGATATGTCTCATGTCTGTGTGCCAAGTATTCACTGAGTTGCAGTTCATTTTAGTGACTCGTTTCAGATGGATATTCACGGAGACCGAAAAGACAGAGAGTGCACCCTGTTTGTTTTCTTTATTTTACAAAAGCACAAAGTTTTGTTATTATTGTGAGTGTACGCAAATAAAAGTCGACACTTAACGGTTTAGAATAATATATAACACTTATTTGTGTGACCAAAATCAACAGAGCATTTTTAGTGTGTTTCGCACTGATCTTAAAAATAGTGAGCTGGTCGCACCGGCGCGACTGTCGACCCCAGGGAGTTAACCTCAACATGGTTCCTGACCAGTGTTGGGAAGGTTACTTTGGAAATGTAATAGGTTACATATTACAAGTTACCCTATTTAAAATGTAATAGAAGTTTAACTTTTTCAATTACTATTTGATTACTTTTCTAAATTTCTAATGAATGTTTATTTGCAACTGTTAATCATTTTCAAACATTTACACCATGCAGGGTTAACCTCGTGGCTTTGGACGGCGATTGCAGGGAGGGTGAGACGTTCGTTTTCAGTGCTATCAGGCTAAAGTGAGCATTTTCCAAGATCTCCTACTGCACCTTTAAGATAAGAAATAGTTAATAGATAATAAATCTTTGCATAACTACAGGAAACTGCATCTAACAATAATTTGGAAAAAAATGTGTCCTATCCTGTGTACTAAACTCCTGAAACATTGGTGTCTTTTTGAAACATTGGTGTCTCTTTGTATATGATATGATGATAGTTTTCTCAAAATAAGTAAAATGCTCATGAAGTGACTCAGAGCAGTTCTAGAGATTATGTTTATGTGTTCATGTACTCATATATTGAGGCGGCAGAGGCTGCAAAGACTGTGAGCTTCAGTAGGCCTGTGTAGTAAATGAAACCGCATGTCTGGGCCATTAATTTCCACGAGGGGCGGACTGGGAAAAAAATTCAGGCCGGGAAATCTCACACTCATACACCCACAACAAATTCTGAAACATGGACAACCCTGTTTTTTGTATGGACCACATAAAAAAAAGGTTTAAATCCTTAGGTTGGGGACATGCAAAATATTTAAAAGTTCTCTTCTGAACTGCACCTTCACTTCCATTTTTATTTTCAGTATCTTTATTTTGCCCTGATATCTATCTCTCTCATGACTTTAATACTCAAGATTTAACAAAACTATAATTTCTAAAGTGCCTACATGTCAAAATTAGTACATCACTACAATATCTTTATAGAAAAATCCCTTACAAAAATTAACCATGCTTTTATTATAGTAAAAGTACAGTAACCATTTTTTTGGGCAAATGGATTACCATTTGTATTTATTCTTACTACAAACTCCATTGTTAAACTATGGTTAGTGTAGCAAAAACCATGGTTAATTTTGTGGTTACAATGGTTTAACAATAGTAACCATTGTCTTTGGATTTATAGTAAAATCATCGTTAATTTTCGTAAGGGTTGTGTTGTTGTCTGCCCTAGCTGCCCCTAAACCTATTATAAAATATGATTATTTCTCTGCTAAATGACTACTGTAACATTACAATAGATAATAATGATGTCCTTTATACAGTATTTTGAGTGATGACTGATGAGAAATGGGCTGCTGCTGCTTAACTAAGTAAACAAAGACAAAACTACAATAGCATATTTACAGATGAAACT
>NW_015634597.1:104119-105341 GCF_001515625.1 Sinocyclocheilus rhinocerous
GGGAAATCTCACACTCATACACCCACAACAAATTCTGAGACAACCCTATTAATTAAACATCACTACAATATCACTACAATATCTTTATAGAAAAATCCTAATACTGAACATGAGTCATGTTTTTTCCTTACAAAAATTAGCCATGCTTTTATTATAGTAAAAGTACAGTAAGCATTTTTTTTTTTTGGCAAATGGATTACCATTTGTATTTATTTTTACTACAAATGCCATGGTTAAACTATGGTTAGTGTAGCAAAAACCATGGTTAATTTGTGGTTACCATGGTTTAACAATAGTAACCATTGTCTTTGGATTTATAGTAAAATCATCGTTAATTTTCGTAAGGGTTGTGTTGTTGTCTGCCCTAGCTGCCCCTAAACCTATTATAAAATATGATTATTTCTCTGCTAAATGACTACTGTAACATTACAATAGATAATAATGATGTCCTTTATACAGTATTTTGAGTGATGACTGATGGGCTGCTGCTGCTTAACAAAGTAAACAAAGACAAAAATACAATAGCATATTTACAGATGAAACTGACCTGCACTTGAAACCCTGAACAGTAGTTTTGCTTCTCTGCTCCGTTTGTGTGCTTCCACAGTCCACTCCATTCTCTCTCTTGCATTGATTACTCTGAACCAAACCGTTTGGCGGAGGCGCGGAGAGCGCGCGAGCCAAAGCCAGTCACGACTAACCGATTCATGATTTATTAGATATTTAAAGGTGACATATTATGCCCCTTTTTACAATATGTAATATAAGTCTCTGGTGTCCCCAGAATGTGTCTGTGAAGTTTCAGCTCAAAATACTCCACAGATCATTTATTATATAATTTTGAAAATGCCTATTTTGAGTGGAAGCAGAAACAAGCTGTTTTTCGGGCCTGTGTCTTTAAATGCAAATGAGCTGCTGCTCCCCGCCTCCTTTTCCAGAATAGAGCTGCGCCTTTACAGCTCGTATCTGCTAAAAACATCTGTTTTGGTTCTGATTATCATGTTTATCGCACTGAAATCATGCGTTTTAAACCAAATGAGTTTAAACTTCTGATATAAGGTTTTCGGAGCGCACACATCCAAAGCACATGGACAGAAAGCTGCTGTCACAGCATGTGAGTACTAAACTAAGTTCTCATTCACACACAAGTTTACGTTAAAAACACACGAGTTACAAAAACAATCGGTTATGTCTGTGAAGGTAAACAGCTGAGAAATAAATC
>NW_015634597.1:105398-107108 GCF_001515625.1 Sinocyclocheilus rhinocerous
CGCTTGTTTATTTTAGATCTGTGTGGCAGCAGCAATATACAGTAGCCTAAATAAATCAATAAATCCACTGCTCTCTTGTCTCCTCTGAGGCTGAGACTCTAAATAGTGTTCTGTGACTGTCTGTGCAGCCAAAGACAGAACAGTTAGCATGTTGCTCAAACTTTCTCCATGACATTAGAGCTGGTACACCGTTGTCGCTTGCGAAATTAAAATGACGGTGCCTTGAGTGGAAGTTTACAGATTAAGGGGCGGTAATATTATAATGAGATCCCTTTGCCACGTCACCAAGGGAGCGAAATTAGAGAGATTTAATTATCGAATGGCGAATTCGGAAATAATCGCTTTAGTACATTCGGCAGGCAATTATACAATAATAATATTAAAATAGCCGGCAAAATCGGCTGCCAGGCCACCGGAAATTGTCCCGGTTCTCCCGATGGCCAGTCCGCGCCTGATTTCCACAGACACGCAGAACGTGCCGGATTCATATATTGTCTTTTTGCGGCTTAATATTCACAGACACTAGTCCATATCGCTTTATCGTTTTGAGTCAAGTGTACTGACCTACTTTTGATATATTCGGACAAAATGTGGCATATTCCGTCCGCGTTAGGTTATAGGAATTCCGTTTATATGACTGGATTCTACGAACCAGTCTGTGTTTTCCACATCGCGGAAATTATAGGGCCGTATGTCTCAGATTAATCAGTGCAATTTGGGAAAGAAATCAATTAAATCTGTATGTGGATGTGTGTAAATATTCAAATGTAATCCCCTTTGTAATCGTTAACATTTTCATAAGTAACTGTAATTTAATTACACATTTTTCTTAGTAACTGTAA
Organism: Sinocyclocheilus rhinocerous; assembly: GCF_001515625.1. NCBI lineage: Eukaryota > Metazoa > Chordata > Actinopteri > Cypriniformes > Cyprinidae > Sinocyclocheilus > Sinocyclocheilus rhinocerous. The sequence goes on from NW_015634597.1 coordinate 106,241, forward strand.
CTGATTACAGTTATCTTGATGCTAACAGTGCTACTGATACTTTCTGCTCAACTCTAACATCTTGTTTATACACTGTTTGCCCCTTGTCTTCCAGGCCAGCCCGTACCACCCCTTCTGCCCCTTGGCTGTCTGATGTTCTCTGCGAACATCGTTCTAAGCTCAGGGCTGCTGAAAGGGTGTGGCACAAATCAAAAAATCCTACTGACCTTAATGTGTATCAGTCACTTCTCTCTTCCTTCTCTGATAATGTCTCCACTGCTAAAAGGACATAATCATAACAAAATTAACAATTCATCTAACTCTCGCATGCTTTTTAAAACATTTTCCTCCCTCCTTTGTCCTCCTCCTCCCCCTCCTTCATCAACTCTAATAGCTAATGACTTTGCCACGTTTTTCATTAATAAAATTAAAACCATCAGTGCACAATTTTCCAAACCACAATCTGTCAAGCACATCTTACCAGCAAGGATACACTCGTTCACATCCTTCTCTTCACTCTCTGAGGCAGAAGTCTCCAAACTCATCCTTTCTAATCATCCTACTACTTGTCCGCTTGATCCTATTCCATCTCATCTCCTTCAAGCCATTTCTCCTGCAGTTGTTCCTGCACTCACTCAGATCATTAACACATCCCTTCACACTTCTGTTTTTCCTTCAGCATTTTTTCGGCGTCTGGATGATGTAGTTTCTGGGAATTCCCTTCGGAGATTGGTTGGTTTCTTGATGACGCAGAGGCTTGAGCAGTTCTTCTGAAAAGTCTGAGTTGGCAAGACTTTAGGCTTTTGAAGATTTCTGGCAGTCACAAAGTTTCAACTGAAGTGTTTGAGTTTTGGAGTCTCGCTCGTGATGTTACGGCATGGGAGCGCTT
>NW_015634597.1:107505-108213 GCF_001515625.1 Sinocyclocheilus rhinocerous
TTGGGAGAATTGTGAAATCTTGATCAAGTGAAATCGTGGTTAAATCCACGCGTGTTTTTGTCTGTATAAATATGTGCTGATATCCGCCGAGATATCAATGACAGTGAATTAATTGCAGTAAATCTGTACATTAATTTACCTCACTCAGACGAGTGGAGTGTTCAGCTATAAAGATAAGAATCTAAAGAGTGCTTTTTGGTTGTTCAGTGTGGAATGCGCTGCCATTTCCACATGAAGAGCGTAAACTGTGTATAGCCATAAGACTGCGTGTAGCACAGGCCAGTTATTGCAGGATACGTAGCCATAGTAACAGCTGTAGCCCGGAAGTTCTAAGAAACCCTTTCCGGAGGTAACTTTCAGTCCACCAGCGCCATTTTTGAGCTATTTGTAAACAAATAGCATGAACTAAGCTAACTGAAGCTAAAGCTTTTGCATTGGAGCATATGCAAAGCTAGTAGCATTGAAGGCTTTATAATCACGTTTGTTTAAAGGCTTGTCCTTTTCCCTTCAGCGTGTTTACTCTTAGCAGTTTAAACGGCCAGAGCTGGTGTTGTTTTGTTTCGAAAATTGATCCTGGTCATGTGATTAATTCAGCTATAACTGCTCTTATAATATGAATGACTAGTTATAAGACCACTGGCCCATCCAGTTAGTAAAATCCGGAAAGAAAATTAGGGTTTCCTCAATACTTAGGTCAGTTAGTCTCCT
>NW_015634598.1:0-459 GCF_001515625.1 Sinocyclocheilus rhinocerous
GACTTACTACATGTGAAATTTAGCCAATATCTCCCTTACTGTACAAACAGTACATAATTAATATTAGAAAACAATTACTGTAATTCACCAAAAGGTTTTTTTTTATGTTCCAAAGGTTGTAGTACATTTGTAGTTACAAGACTGACTTACTATACGTGAAATTTTGCCAATATCTTCCTTACTGTACATACAGTACATAATTAATCTTAGAACAAATTACTGTAGTTCACCAAAAGTTTTTTTTTTTCATATTCCAAAGGCTGTAGTACATTCCTAGTGGCCAGACTGACTTACTACAGGTGAAATCTTGTCAATATCACCCTTACAGTACATAATTAATCTTAGACAACAATTACTGTATTTCAACAAAAGGGTTTTTTATGTTTCAAAGACTGTAGTACATTTGTAGTTACGAGACTGAATTACTACAGGTGAAATATTGCCAACATCTTCCTTACT
>NW_015634599.1:0-269 GCF_001515625.1 Sinocyclocheilus rhinocerous
TGTGTGTCTGTAGATGATCTGACTGTGTGTCTGTAGATGATCTGTAGATGATATGTGTGTGTCTGTAGATGATATGTGTGTGTCTGTAGATGATATGTGTGTCTGTAGATGATATGTGTGTCTGTAGATGATCTGTCTGTGTGTGTCTGTAGATGATCTGATTGTGTGTCTGTAGATGATCTGTGTGTGTCTGTAGATGATCTGTGTGTGTCTGTAGATGATGTGTGTGTCTGTAGATGATCTGTCTGTGTGTGTCTGTAGATGATCTG
>NW_015634599.1:421-734 GCF_001515625.1 Sinocyclocheilus rhinocerous
TCTGACTGTGTGTGTCTGTAGATGATCTGATTGTGTGTGTCTGTAGATGATCTGACTGTGTGTGTGTGTCTGTAGATGATCTGACTGTGTGTCTGTAGATGATCTGTGTGTGTCTGTAGATGATCTGTGTGTGTCTGTATATGATGTGTGTGTCTGTAGATGATCGGACTGTGTGTGTGTGTGTGTGTGTGTGTGGATGATCTGACTGTGTGTGTCTGTACATTTTCTGTATGTGTGTGTCTGTAGAAGATCTGACTGTGTGTGTCTGTAGAAGATCTGACTGTGTGTGTCTGTAGATGATCTGACTGTGTGT
>NW_015634599.1:1018-1557 GCF_001515625.1 Sinocyclocheilus rhinocerous
GCTCTCGGGAACAATGGGGCCTCATAAACTCCTCTATCCTCCGAGCTCATAAAAGTTCACCGTGAGCTTTAGTAGCAGCTGTAAATCAGTCTCTGCTGTCATAGCCTATGCTACACAGGTTATCATCTTAAATTCTAGTCACAGCTGATGGAAACGTTCACACTTTGATCACTGTGCTGCTTTTTTTTATTGATCTGACTGTGTGTGTGTGTGTGTGTGTGTGTGTCTGTAGATGATCTGACTGTGTGTGTGTGTGTCTGTAGATGATCTGTTTGTGTGTGTCTGTAGATGATCTGTCTGTACATGATCTGACTGTGTGTGTCTGTAGATGATCTGTCTGTGTGTCTGTAGATTATTTGATTGTGTGTCCGTAGATGATCTGACTGTGTGTCTGTAGATGATCTGACTGTGTGTCTGTAGATCTGTCTGTGTGTTTTCTGTAGATGATCGGACTGTGTGTGTGTGTGTGTGTGGATGATCTGACTGTGTGTGTCTGTAGATGATCTGTTGATGTGTGTCTGTAGATGATCTGTGTGTGT
>NW_015634600.1:0-903 GCF_001515625.1 Sinocyclocheilus rhinocerous
GCCCCCTCACCTAACCAAAGGGCCAACTATGAGGGTCTATGGACCATTCCCCTGAAATGCAACTAACACCTCAAAAGGGCAGAACAGGTCGGCGCCAATGCCCTTGTGGGCAGCACGCCGACATGTAGCGCCTTTGCGCTTTGGGCATCCCGAGTTCGAGTCCCGGCTCGTGGACCATTCCCGATCCCACCCATCGACCTCCCCGCCTATCTAAATAAAAGGCATAAAACACCAAAAATAAATCTTAAAAAAAAAAATTTTAAAAAAAGGAAATACACATAATGCCCATAAAAATGGACTCTCCCAATCACCACCGAGCCAGAATAACATCTTTTGGGGGTTCATCACCCTTCAAACCCAGAAGAACTTGAAGAACTCCAACACCACCAAACCTTCAAACCATCAAAACTTTCATCCGAGACTGGATCCGGACACTCGTTCAACGACCAAGGCAATATAAGTATCGTACATTTAACTAAACAAAACAGAGGTTTAGTATAAGCGATAGACCCCGTTGTCAAACGGCACTGATGGTTTTTAACTCAGGTGGTTCTGACTCATTTTCCATAACTGCATTCTCTGGTTTCTCTAATGGCTTCATTCATCCACTTTAGCTCCGCTTTTGTATGCATGCGTGAGTGTATGCATGTATGTTTGTTTGTTTGTTTGTTAGAATAGTTTGTGTTAGTGTTTAGTTATTTAGTTAGTGCACAAATTACATGAGTTTCTGATTCTGCCTTGCAAATTAATGTCCCTTTACGATTTTGATCCTTGCTAGTGTTTAGTTATTTAGTTAGTGCACAAATTACATGAGTTTCTGATTCTGCCTTGCAAATTAGTCCCTTTACGATTTTGATACTTGCTACATGCTCTAATGCATTAATACTGTATGAAAGTATTTTC
>NW_015634601.1:0-498 GCF_001515625.1 Sinocyclocheilus rhinocerous
ATATGGTTTGTCCAATGTAACTGTGATGTCCATGTTAAATAAAAAATTAATAATAATAATAATAAAAGATAGAGATCTAATGTAAATTAGAAAAATGTTGGGCATGACTGAAAGTTTGTGGGTTGTAAATATACTCATCTAATTAGCATATTATGACGCCCTCTTAAATGTCATAATATTCAGGAAATAATAGATATTGAATTGATGTTTGAAGTTATTTGCATGTTTTTTTTGTTTTTTTTTTGTCTTTTTATCCTCATTCCAAATGATCAGAAAAGAGGAAACCAACAATACAACAGGAGAAAGTACTAAATTATTACTATATTACTATACTATATAGTAGTAAAACGCATGTGAACATTAGCCTACTTTTTGATCAGTTCATCAGTAATATTCAGGAAATAATAGAAATTGAATTGATGTTTGAACTTATTTGCACGGTTTAAAAAAAAATTTTTTTTTATCCTCATTCCAAATGATCAGAAAAGAGGAAACCAA
>NW_015634602.1:0-371 GCF_001515625.1 Sinocyclocheilus rhinocerous
GCGTTTGTTCTTCTCTCAATCATCACTGTATTGTTTAGATTTGCTGATCATGAGCAGCAGCGTCACACACCTTGACGGAGTCGAAGTAGAGCGACAGCTGTCCTCTCTTGGTCTCGTACTCCACCTCCAGCTTGCGCAGCTCTTTGTACATCTCTGGATTCTCTCGCTCGTACAGACGGACGATTCGCTCGAACGTCTCACGCAGCTTCTTCCGTTTGTCACGCAGAACTTTCTCATTCAGCAGCGGCTGCTGCACCGGATTGAACTCTGAAACCAACACACAAGCACGATCAGGACACACACACACTCTCTCTCTCTCACACACACACGCTCTCTCACACTCTCACACACACTCTCACTCACACTCACTC
>NW_015634602.1:547-896 GCF_001515625.1 Sinocyclocheilus rhinocerous
GCTCTCACTCTCGCTCTCACGCTCGCTCACTCTCGCTCTCACGCTCTCTCACACACACACGCTCACTCTCACGCTCTCTCACACACACACGCTCACTCTCACTCACTCTCACTCACGCTCACTCTCGCTCTCACGCTCGCTCACTCTCACACGCTCACTCGCACGCTCACTCGCACGCTCACTCACACGCTCACTCACGCTCTCACTCACACTCACGCTCACACTCTCACACGCTCACTCACACTCACGCTCGCTCACTCTCACTCACACGCTCACTCACACGCTCACTCACACGCTCACTCACTCTCACACTCACTCACTCACTCACTCTCACGCTCACTCACTCTCT
>NW_015634602.1:1184-1302 GCF_001515625.1 Sinocyclocheilus rhinocerous
CTCTCACTCACTCACTCGCACACACACACACACTCTTACTCTCACTCACTCACACACACACACTCACTCACTCTCTCACACTCAAACACACACACACTCACTCTCTCACACACACTCA
>NW_015634603.1:0-7099 GCF_001515625.1 Sinocyclocheilus rhinocerous
TCGTGAAAAGCGCTATACAAATAAACTTGAATTGAATTGAACTTTCTAATCTATTTTAATTCTACTTTGTCTGTATTTATCTTCTTTTTTTAATTAAAAAAAAAACAAAAAAACACTAGCTTTCTATTTTTTTCTATTCTATCTACTTGTTTTTCTTTGTGTGTGTGTGTGTATATATGTGTGTGTGTATAATATATATATATATATATATATGTACAGTATATACATCTTGCTATGTGTACTGCGTTAGGCTAACCGAGACTTGTCATTTGCACTTATATATTGTTGCTCTTTTATTAGTTTTGACTGCTTTTATTGTCCTCATTTGTAAGTCGCTTTGTGTAAAAGCATCTGCTAAATGACTAAATGTAAATGTAAATGTGATTCATGTATCTTATTGTGACCGTAGGTGATATTCCTATATAATTTTTGGCTCACACAAAGCTTTCGCCCTGATCGCCACTAAATCACCTTCTTTTGTTTTGGGTGTTTTCTAGGTTTGGGCTCTCGCCTAAACAGTCCAGCGTTCGCCAAACTGCGTTCGGGTTGCCCGCTACAACACCTTATTTTGGGTCACAATATATCAACATGCAATAACAATTGATAATACATTTTTATCAATATCAAATATGAATAAATTTCAACCCCAAACTGAATCAATTTTCAGCGAAAGATTAATACGCTGCCGTGATCAAAAATACAGTGTGATCAGTACTGTATATCCAATCACTCTCCACGCTAATAGTTAACAAGTAACTACTGTTGCCAGCCGAAGTGTAACAACAATGGAAAGCTTAATTCCACTAGCGACTAGTGATTATAGCCTCTTCCCGTCTCTTTTACGGGATTTGCCCCAGGATCCTATAGGGGTAAGTGCTGTATTTCATTGAAGAAATATGCGAAACACTTACCCCCTTTTCGTAGGTCCTCCTGATTCCCCGGCGCGTCTTTCCCACTCGATCTCGGGACGTTTTTCTCCGAATCCCCCCTTTCGCAGACGAGCCCCCACACTGTTAGAATAAAAATGTATTCTAGACTTCGAGATCGGAAATATAAGTTCTGGTTCTGGTTGGGCTATCGAGCAAAGAAGAGCAGATACCTGGGAGCAAAGAATGAGACACACAAAGGGTGCAGTTCATTCTAAGCTCAACTTTATTATGCATGGTGCTGCATATATATAGCATTTGCAGAAGTGAAAGACAAGACCGTATGGATAATACAAGCTGGATAAGCATAACTTCATTTGGCAATAATCTGATAAACATGTCATTTGAGTAATGTTTTTTAGTCTAGAACATACAAACCAGACAGGCACACAATGTCCCTACACACAGGGTGTTCGTGGGGTCAGACAGAATCTCACAACTATATAAATAAAGTTGACTTGGCATCGGCCAGATGTATGTGTGCTGTTAGGGTAGACACTCTTTTTCAATGGTGCTGTACGTCTTCTTTCTCTTAGAAAGTTTGTGACTGATGTACAGCACTTGCCGCTCCTCTCCCATACCTTCTGTAATATTCCGCCAGCCTCAGAAGTGCCTTACCTTCTGGTCTTGGGTCTCAAGGCAGGATGCAACTGCTACCGTCTTACTAATGTGGGGACACACCTGCCCATGACCCAAGTGGAAGCCCAGATACCTGACCTCCACACGCCCAACCTCACAATTCTTCGGGTTGGCTGTCAACCCGGCTTCCCTCAGACCTCTCAGGACAGCCCATAGGTGCTCCATATGATGCTCCCAGTCATTACTGTAGATGATATTGTCATCTAGATAGGCAGCCGTATATGCAGCATGTGGTCTGAGAATTTTGTCCATGAGATGTTCAAAAGTGGCCAGTGCCCTGAACAACCCAAAATGAAGCGTAACAAATTGGTGCAATCCAAACAGTGTTGTGAAGGCTGTTTTTTTTCTTTGGATATAGGTGATAAGGGGATCTGCCAATGCCCTTTAGTAAAATCCAAGCTGTACCAAGCCGATCCACCAATTTGTTAACCAGCAGCATTGGAGATGCATTGAATTTCGACACAGCATTCACCTTGTGATAATCCACCCAGAATCGTACAGAGCCTTCCTTTTTACACACTAAAACTATTGGGTTTGCCCAATTGCTGTGGGATTCTTCGATTACTCCCATGTCTAGCATCGACTCTAATTCAGTATGAACCACCTTTTATTTTGTGCTCAAGTAAATTATATGGTAGGCTGCATACCACCATACCTGGCTCAGCCACAATATGGAACTGAATGAGATTCGTTCAACCAGGAAGGGGTGAGAATATGTCTGCAAATTCTGATTGCAACCTGGCTACATCAATGAGCTGCGAGGGAGAGAGGTGATCTCCTTCTCCTCCACTACCATCGTTAGTATCACTGACTCCACCTTGCTCCATTTTTTAAGAAGGTTGAGGTGAATAACCTCATAATTGAGATCCCCGACTCTCTGTGTGACCTCAATAGGTCCTTGTCACTTTGTGAGTAATTTAGAACTAGATGTAGGGAGCAATACAAGTAACTTATCTCCTGGTGCAAATTCACAAAGTCTGGTCCCCCTGTTGAACAGCCAGCTCTGCCTCCCCTGGGCCTGTAACAAATTCTACATAGAGAGCCGCCCCAAACTGTGGAGTTTTGTTCTCAGGTCCATTTAGGTTTATGGGTGATAGATGCTGGTGCGAATCGATTTAATGCCCAATAATTTGTCAAGTTCACATAATGTTTGTGACATAAATGCTGTGCCCTTATCGGTTAGAATCTCTTTTGGGATTTCCACCCGACAGATTAAACGAAACAGTGCATCCGCTATGCTGTTTGCAGAAATGCTGAGGAGTGCAACGGTCTCATGGTATCGTGTTGCATAGTCCACTAGCACTAATGCAAAGCAATGCCCATGTCCGAATCATTCTAATGGCCCGATGAGGTCCATGCCAATTCTCTCGAAGGGGACCTGCAATAGAGGAAGGGGGTGCAAATGTGCTTTTGGAGAGGCCAGTGGACTCAACAACTGACATTCACAACAAGCCGCGCACCATCTGCACACATTCTCATGAATGCCTGGCTAAAAAAATCAGGTCATGAGACTAGTGTCGTTGATTGCTCTAAATGTCCGGCCATAGGATTACAGTGAGCTGCCTGGAAAAGCATTTCCCGATGGCTTTTTGGTACTAATATTTGGATTGTATATTCTTTTGTCTTATCTTCTAAAATAGTGAAATATGGATAGGAGAGCAACTGAGCTGGTTGGAGAAGCTGACTGTCAATAGAACCTGTTCAAAAGCATGTTTTAATGTCTCTTCCTGAGACTTTTCTAGGGAAAATTCATTGCTCTCTGTGAGGATTAGCCTCTCAAGGGGGCTCTGTTCCCCTGGCTCAGGTCCTGTGTGTTCCGGTTCAGCTTTTCCCAACTGCACAACACCCCCTTCCCCGCTCTCTCTTCCCCCAAGAGACATCCTCACACAAATCCCCCAACAACTGACTAAAAGCTGGCCAATTTGTTCCCAAAAATTAGTGGATGCCGGAGGTGCGGGTTAACTGTGACCTCTACACCATGCTTTTGTCCCCAAAACTGAATAACAGCAGACATTATTGGATATCTCACCACATCCCTGTGCACACACCGTACCTGAACCATGTGGCTCCTATCCAGTGCCTCAGGTTGAATCGGGCTTTGATGAATCAAGATTTGATTACATCCTTAATCCACTAAAGCCTGATAAGTACCCACCTTAATACTTACAGGTATTTGGTACAACCCAGCTTGATCAGGGGCAGCCTGCGGTGCATCCGGAACCCGGATCAGGATCCCCACCTCCATCACTGGACACCCATCAACAAAATGCTCTGGGTAGGTATTTGACAACCCCGGGGCATCCCACCATCTCAGCCTCTGCCATTTGAATGCCCAGATCTAGCAACGTCGGGCATTGTCACTTGACCCACTCTGCTGTCTTCCTCAGGAGACATGCAATAATTTGCTCCAGTGCCACTTGGCCAATGGTCTGCTTGACGTCTGTGGCATGCATCCAGGAGCTATTGAGCCATCACGGAGGGCCAACCACTCTCGCCCAGATCCAGCGACCGTTGTTCCAGGCTGAGACCAACCTGCCGCAGGATGGCTCCTTTCAGGTCTTTGTAGACCAGGAGGTTCTGAACGGGCAGTTGATAGGCTGCCACTTGCTCCTCTCCCAAGAGCAGTGAGATGAGGCACACCAGCCAATTGACTTGTGGCCACTCAAATGCATTGGCCGTCTTCTTGAACAGTTCGATGAAGGCCTCAGGGTCATCCTTCAACCCCAATTTTAGACAGTGGCAGGTGAGTGGGTGTGGCTGGGTTAAGTGGAGCCCCCCAGCCCAAACCTCCTGGTCTATCCAGCTCCAGAACAGCTCACGGTCCTCCTGTTGCGCTTGGACAAGTGCGCAGAAATGATGTTCCTGGTCGTCCCTCATGTCCATCAGCACCTGGTGTTGTTCCTGATGGAGTCCAGCGAACAATTGGATGACCTCAGCAAAAGGCGAATTTTACTGGGACTGCATGATGCACCAGTGAAAAAATGTTCAAGGTAAAGAAGGAAGAGGTCAGGGTCGGCTTTACTGAGGCTTGTGCTTTCATTCACTCCAAAACAAAGTTGCGCTCAGTGTGCTTAATCTCTTTTAATCAAGATAAATGCAATAACAATGTTGCAGCTCTCCAGAGCATCCACAGCGTATGTAGTCTCAGCCTCAGACGTCACGCCCATGGACCGTTGGCTAAAGGTTTGATGCATATGGCACACAAAAGTGGAAACACTTCAGGAGTCTCGAAGTTGTCATCGGATTGGTTGAATTATACAGGATTTCCGGGAGACGTGTGTGTCGCGTTCTTTAACGTTCCGCCTGGAAACAAAGATACCATGGCGCCAAACCCCCATACGAAATAAGAAAGCCTTCGTGTTTACAACTGTGACGACGAGCGCTTATCAGGATCAACTAAACGCTGGATTCTCAAAAGTATGTGAAATATTTAAAGTTCGCGGCATAGAATCTTTAAAATACGTCCGAGAGTTTTACACACCGGTCTGTTATTGTGGCAACATTTCCACGCCCCGAAACGTGACGCTGAACGAAACGAACTATGATTGGTTGTTTGAAATGTCGGTCAAACGGCCTCATGGGCGGGCCTTGGCCAATGAAAGCTGCCATGGATTCCAGACCTTCAGCCGTCAGTCTGAAGGTCTGGCTACGCAAGACTACAGCGCATGAGTCCTCACTATGTCCCTCTCTCTCCACTCCCCGTTTCCTGGTAGCTTTTTCCCCCTGTTTTCCGGTCTCTCCATGCCAATTACTGCAACAAGACACAGGTGTTTGTCATTTTGCACTTGACCTACTTATTCACTGCTTGTCTCCTGTCTCTCTCTTCTGCTGCAGATCTTGCTGAACCATGCTCCTCTCGCCACAGTTATACAGTTTATTACAAATATATATATACTGTGTACAGGAAAGCAGATTAACCCAGAATATGAACGCAACATGCTAAACTGCATTTTAAGGTTTTTCTTCCCATAGAAAACCATTGTGTAGAAAATGCTAAATGTGGTTTAATGGACAAAGATGTGATATAAAAAGCCCAAATCTGGTATACAGTTTATTATTAAAATATACTATGTACAGGAAAGCAGATGAGCCCAGTATATGAATGGAATGGGCAAGTTTCACATTATAATGGTTTTCTATGTGACAGAAATAGCTTAACATGCAATTCAGCATTTTGCGTTCATATTCTGAGCTATTCGGAGCTTGTCTGTAAAAAGTATGCTTTAATAATAAGGTGTGTACTGAATTTGGCCTGTCAATGTCAGTGTTTTAGTACATTAAGCCACGTCAAGTTTTTCACGTAAAGTGTTTTAGAATGTTCCAAATCTGTGCCTTGAACTAAGCCAGTGGTTCCCAAACTGGGGGGCATGGCAAGGCTGAGGGATAGTGTACAGTCAGCAGATTATTTTGCAAAAGAAACCTCTGCAGGGTGATAAAGACTACACTGCATAATTTTCCCGCTTATCATGCGACCACTTGCCTCATAAGTAAATAAGTGAACGCAAAATATTAATTTGACATTTTATTTACCTCAATATAACTTGCAGTACCTGCTTGAGTGCTCCGTTATCAGTTGTAGCAGTTGGCGTTGTATGAATAATGGAACACTAGATGGCGCGATTGAAGAATCAGAGTTGTGTTGCAGGGAGCCATGTAGAAATATAAATTAACCATGCATGGTTCTGCTCTAAGCATGTAAGTTACAAGTTTGTGAAAGGACTTCCAGTGCCAGGTAAACGTAAAGCAGATGGTGGCGTGGGTATACCGTTCCCCATAGCGACCCCTAGAGGACCCAGTTCAAAGTTCCCTCGTAAGGGAACATCTCAGGTTACGTATGTAACCATGGTTCCCTGAGAGGGGAACGAGACACTGCGTCTTCTAGGTGTCACTATGGGGAAAGCCTTGGCGTGACCTGTGTCTGAAGCATACATTCAAAACTACAACACGTTGGCCGGCGACAGCCTATGACGTCACTACCAGTGCGACCACAGTATAAAGGGGCACCGGGAGAACACGTCATCTGCTTCTTCGTCTGAAGCTTGCGTCCGAAGCATGGTGAGGATTCTAGAGGATGCAGTGTCTCGTTCCCCTCTCAGGGAACCATGATTTCATACGTAACCTGAGACGTTCCTTTTCGAGGGAACATCGAACTGCGTCCTCTAGGGTTCGCTTTGGGGTATACCCACGCTGCCATGCTGAGGGGAGTGCATGCCAAGCACAAAAGCGAGCACTAAGTACCAACTCTACCAAAGCTTAAGGGAGTTGTCCCTGGGACGGTTCGACGGCTGTCAGTGACATTATCCCCTTCGGCCAAAGGCCTGAGCTGCATTGGCCTGTCACCCAGGGGCTACCGCTTGCTCTGCATGAGCTCGCTGAAGGAACTGTCTCAACAGACCCTTGGTAGCAACACCCTGTTCAAGTCGGTATCACTGGAGATATATAGGTAGAGTGGGGCCCAAGGTGAAACTGGGGCCTGACTGACTCAAAGAAAGTGCACGAAGCCACAGCGCGTAACCCCTAACATACAGGATTTA
>NW_015634604.1:0-904 GCF_001515625.1 Sinocyclocheilus rhinocerous
CCTTTCGATACAACACCAGTATCGAAAGTATCGATACTTAAGGATGGATCCGCCCATCCCTGGAGAGCAGGCTTGTTTGAGATGAGCAAAATCTGCGCAGAACCGATCACCGGTGATCACCGCGAGATGCATGCCGGTTAGAAATGTGTCCGATTTACGTCCGACTTGCTCTGATGTCATGCTGACCTGTGCCAAAAAACTCTCGCGACGGCGAGGCGGCTGTGTCGGATTGTGCAGTCGAGCGCAGTTGCTCTCCACCGACTGCGCTGATCAAAAGCATGATGGGAAACGACTGACTGACGACACAGCTTAATGCTCATGGGTTCAGACACCTGTGATGCTGCGTTCTCGTCTAAAATGTTTTTTTTATATATCTGATGTCATGTGATTATGTATTTAAATTATGCATGAATATTCCCAAACACCATGACAGTGCGATGTCTGTGTGAGATATGTGATTGTTGTCATATTTCTATAAAAATCTAAAATACATGTTTGTATTAAAGTAAAAATGGATGATAAATACACCTTTCGTATGGAATTAAATAGCAAGCACTTCAAGTGTCTTGTTCATCATATTTATTTTCATAAAAGCAACAGAACTGAAATTATATCATGTTTATAAGCAACACAGCACGTGAGTGAGAATAACGCGATATCCACCTTTGATCTCTTTGGTATCTGTTCACTTCGAGAGGGCAGAACTGTCCGTCTTGACTGCGCTTATTGCACTCCTCCCCTCACTGCAGCCGCCTACTCGCCTTCATTTCAGGCGAGGCGAGGCCCTGCAGCTGCCTACTCTCGCCTACATTTCAGGCAAGGCAAGACGCATCTCAAACAAGCCTAGCAACTGTGCTCCACTGCACAATCCGACACAGCCGCCTCGCCGTCGCGAGAGTTTTTT
>NW_015634605.1:0-1787 GCF_001515625.1 Sinocyclocheilus rhinocerous
AAGTTATATACTACTGTAATATTATTACTTTTGTAATGCGTTACTGCCAACACGGTGGTTGAAGAAACCCTGACATGATTGTAAAGCGCTGTGGGTGTATATTTATGATTATTTAAATCATCTTCATACCCAAATACATTACTTTATACATTTACCTGTTTTTGGTTGATTTTATTCTAAAAGTAGATGGCATGTTATATTGAAAATGTTTCAATATATGAAAACTTTTGCCTCCAATGAAACCATCCCTTACAAAAATGTCCTGTGGTAATCCTGTGGTACTGCAGCAGTACAACATAAATGTACCACACAACAAATGAGCAGAGCTAAATATGACAGGATTACCACAGCACTTTCTGTTGTACAGTATCACAAGAATTTACCATTAGATGCTGTATGTGGTTTTTCTGTTGTTTTGTGTGGTAATAACAACACATCTGAACAGAGCTAAATATGACAGAATCCCATAAAAATTTCTGTTTACCAAGAACTTACTACAAGAATCTGTGGCATTTTTGTTGGTTTTGTGTGGCATTTCCAAAATAGTGACATAACCGGCAGATATATAATGCTGTAGGATAGTATAAATTACAGTAATGTGATCTTTTTAAGGCTAGACTTAAATAATAAAAAATATTTTAATAATATTATATTATATTATTATATCTATAAAATAAAAATATTTGAACAGTTAATGACAGTTTGGCATTTTATCATACATTAATTCAGATCTTATAGTAGCTACTATAATATCTGAATTAATGAATGATAAAATGCCAAACTGTCATCAACTGTTAAAATATTTTACAATAAAAATAAGCAGAAGCAAAGGTAATTATGATATGACAGGATTACCACAGCAGGTTTTGTTGTACGCTATCACAGGAATTTACCATTAGATGCCATATGCGTTTTTTTCTTTCTGTTGTTTTATGTGTGGTATTACCAATGTATTGGAGCAGAGCTAATTATGACAGGATTGCACAGCACTTTCTGTATGACAAATATGTACTGTAACAAATACAATCTGTGGTAATTCGTGTGTGTGTGTGGTATTTCAAAAACAATGACCTTGACATAAATAATGTGATTCTATAATAAATCTGAATTTAATATACAATTCAAAAAATGCTGAGCCATTATGTAATTCATGACAAATGTTTTCAATGCCTATATAACAATAACAGCAATAGCTATAATGTAATGCTAACACTGACATTTCTTTGAAGACATCCTGAAATATAGGCCTAGTTAGCATGCATTAACTATACTACAGTCAGTTATTATACATAAAAGGTCAAATATTACACAAAAAAATATATATTGTACACACCATGCCTGGGTTCACAGGCATCTATTTTAGACCTTTCAGTTCCTTAGTCAGATTCTACTGTGTTCACAATTGGAACAACAAATAAACCATCTTTGCATGAAATCAAAAAGCACTTTCTTTTCAGGTCTTTTGCAAATTTAGCTCGAATTTCATTTCCAAAGGAAACTCTTTGTGTAAAACCTACAGAACTGAAGCCAATCTGAGCATCTCTGAAAAATACATGTGAATCAGTGGCCAGGTTTGAATACAGAACCATTAAAGAAGTACTGCAGTCACACTGACAAACCTCTTCATATGTGAATCAGTGGCGAGGCTTGAATACAGAACCATTAAAGAAGTACTGCAGTCACACTGGCAAACCTCTTCACAGGTCACACACTTTGGTGAAAGAATGCGTTTTAAAATGCCAAATGTGCCATCACAAAATTCAGCCACACAATTGCATCTCCGGTCT
>NW_015634606.1:0-1895 GCF_001515625.1 Sinocyclocheilus rhinocerous
ACAACTTCAGCATGGACGTGTTTAATTCACGCTACATTTTTGAATGTAAAAAAAATAATAATCAAAACAAATATAACAATACAGTTTAATGATAAATGACTGTAAAAAATTTTAAAAAATAAAATACAAAATCATACATTTCCCCAAGATCATTACCGATTTGAGATGTTTTAGCTGGACACTCTTGTAGAATTTACTCCATTTGCGGGTGTTTTAATAGTTCATTTTGACAAGAAGAATCAAAGCAATAAAGATGACTGGATGAACTAAATGTGTCAAAATGTACAGCACACAACAGATCACACTCATGAAATACTGTATTCCTGCAATTTACTTGATTTTCTATTTCCAATGTTACAAGTATGCCTGCAGTAATTCCATCTGCAAAGTTACACATCCCTTTTTATTTTCATTTTGTAAACGGACCAAAAGTTAACACATTTTAAGTTAAGAAAAACAAATTTGCTGAAAATGCAAAAAACAACAACAAAAAAAAAGTGCATTTATTTGGTGATGTGGACTGAGTTTGCTGCAGTGTAGTGTGGCAGTAAGTGGTCAGGAGTTTGAAAATTACCAATAAGAGAGATCCTATAGTAGACTACGCCACCCGGAATACACCGGGACATAACAGCCCTAAGCAAAGGGCCGGAATACACTGGGACATAACAGCCCTAAGCAAAGCGACACAGGTTCATTGCCAAAGGCAGAGTGAGCATAAGGATAGACAGAAACAAATCACTTTATCAACATACAATTAATAAAAACACATACAACACTTCACAAGGTCTCAATACATCACATGTCTTGACCAGTAACTTACAAAACAAGTACAATACAATACGATAACAAAATAAAGAGGGAGGTGGCCAGCAAAGACCTTCAAATTTCTACCCCACACTCAATACCCATGACACACACACTCCTGAAAAATAAAAAATATTAAACACAACAATCCATGTGGACACGCAGTACAAGGTACCATGGCCAACCCCTCCCACCTAAATCCACGCACCAAACAATACAAAACAAAATATAACAGACGGACCCAGATGAATTCCAGACAGAACTATAACAGAACAAAACAGAGTAGAGCAGAGCAGAAGTGCAGTCGGTTACTTCAGTTAAGATCATTGGAAACCCCTGGACGTGCAATCAATCCAAGAAAACAGTACAATGCTGCAATACACATGGTCGCTCACCACACAGGATTACAGCCACTTGCAGGCCCATATCTGAAAACCAGCCAACAGCCAGCACACAACAGACAGGAGGATAACCCAACTGCTAACACTCATTCAAAGCGCCACATATCACAAAGGGGCGGTACCAAGGATGATGCATCCCAAGCAACCAAACACTCCCCCTTTTATAGGCACACAGGCACTAATTGGCTCATGAAACTTACCCAACTGACCAATCATGATAAAGTACAAACACGGATAGGTTCACCTGTTTGGGTAACGCCAGCCAATCATACTGGGTCTATACCTCACTCTGAACTGACAGCACTGGATATTACACCAGAGGGTGACATGGCACCTTTTACCACCTCTACCACCTCGCTTCACAAGCAGTAGACATTGCAGTACTGACCAGCTATTGGCCTTAATCTTCAAGAACCCCAAGAACCCTACTAGCAACATTAATGCCACTTAAATTGACTAATTGAATTTTACACCAGTGATACCCACATTCACTGGCATCGGAAATGCCCCAACTTACCTACACCAATGACGGTGAGGCTATCAATCCCACTGGAAGGCCAGATTTAGAGGGCTCAAAAAGCACAATGTCATGCGGAAACTAGGGCTGCACGATAAATCGCATGCGATATTTAACGCGCATCTTGTCAGAAAGCCGGGTCTGTAATCAGCGGTAAATCTCCATCACGTGCG
>NW_015634606.1:5860-6299 GCF_001515625.1 Sinocyclocheilus rhinocerous
ATCATTGGAAACCCCTGGCTGTGCAATCAATCCTCCAAGAAAACAGTACAATGCTGCAATACACATGGTCGCTCACCACGCAGGATTACAGCTACTTGCAGGGACAAACCTGAAAACTGGCCAACAGCCAGCACACGACAGACAGGAGGATAACCCAACTGCTAGCACTCATTCAAAGCGCCACATGTCACAAAGGGGCGGTACCAAGGATGATGCATCCCAAGCAACCAAACACTTCCCCCTTTTATATGCACAACACAGGCACTAATTGGCTCATGAAACTTACCCAACTGACCAATCATGATAAAGTTCAAACACTGATAGGTTCACCTGTTTGGGTAACGCCAGCCTATCATACTGGGTCTATACCTCACTCTGCTACAGTAGCATGCTATTGTTTGAAACATTCATTGTTGTCTATTGCATACTGTTTCACATA
>NW_015634607.1:0-488 GCF_001515625.1 Sinocyclocheilus rhinocerous
TGCATTTTTACAGTATACTGTAATGCCTTTTGGGGTACGCAATGCACCCGCTACTTTTCAGCAGTTAGTTAACCGCGTTTTGTGGGGGGTGCCGGGGTGTGAGGCGTATTTGGACGACATAGTTGTTCACTCTGCAACATGGGACGAGCACATCAGTTAAAAAAAGTCTTCCAGAGGCTGACTGAGACAAATTTAACTGTTAATTTGGCTAAATGCGAGTTTGCTAAAGCGACAGTAGTTTACCTGGGTAAAATTGTGGGTGGTGGCATGGTAAAGCCGGTAAATGTAAAAATTGAGGCCATCACGACATTCCCAGTTCCTTCCACTCGTCGCGAATTACAGCGATTCTTGGGAATGGCGGGGTATTACCGTTGCTTCTGTAAAAACTTTTTTTCAGTGGTTGCCCCACTCACTGACTTGTTGAGTCCGAAAACTGCATTTAGGTGGTCACCAGAATGCCAGCATGCTTTTGAGTCTCTTAAAGCCCT
>NW_015634608.1:0-532 GCF_001515625.1 Sinocyclocheilus rhinocerous
CTTGTGGTTCCATCAAACCCATCGTTTCATCACAATTTCACCATCAAATTAGGCACATCAACCTATCTCCTTCAAAAACAGCCAGAAACCTTGGAGTTATGATTGATGATCAGCTGACTTTCTCAGACCACATTGCTAAAACTGCCCGGTCCTGCAGATTTGCTTTATTCAACATCAAAAAGATCAGGCCCTTTCTTTCGGAACATGCTTCACAACTCCTTGTTCAAGCTCTTGTTCTGTCCAGGCTAGACTATTGCAATGCTCTCTTGGCAGGATTCAAGGCATTAATGTTTGCCTGCAAAATCACCACTGGCTCTGCACCCCTTTACCTCTATTGACTATTTGACTTATGTGCCTCTAGAAGCTTGCGTTCTGCAAGTGAACATTGCTTTATTGTTCATCTCAAAGAGGCACAAAATCACTTTCACAGACTTTTAAAATTAAAGGCATTAATGTTTGCCTACAAAACCACCACTGGCTCTGCATGCTTTTACCTAAATCCATTACTTCAGACTTATGTGCCCTCTAGAAG
>NW_015634609.1:0-348 GCF_001515625.1 Sinocyclocheilus rhinocerous
TATTTTACTGTTTCTGTTGTCAGACAATGGAATGAATATGAAATAATGACTGAAACGCGACCAATTAAGACTACATAACCAGCTCTCCCTTCCAAGATGTTAATCTGCACAAAAATCCTGATTTATAATCGAGCCGTCGTCTGATTAAATCAAATAGGCTACACATAAAATAAAGACAATAGCTGTGCTGTGATTTCGGCTATACTTGCATGTAAAATTAGAGAAGCAACATAATATCTTAAAGCATCTCCATTTCTCCAACTACAGGCTAGGCCACGGGTCAAACAGAATGAATTTGCGTTAACGTGTTATTAACGCTTTCATTTTGACAGCTCTAATATATATATA
>NW_015634610.1:0-207 GCF_001515625.1 Sinocyclocheilus rhinocerous
GAATTAATAATAATTAATTCCCTAAAATGAGTTAAATTCCTTACATTAATGGTGGAGAATGCGGGCAGATTCGACTTAAAAATTAATGACACCAAGATAGTATTGTGAATCTTTCCTATTTTTATCCGGAAAAATAGATTAGACAGAGAGAAACTGAGTTTGTTGGGTTTCTTTTTTATTATAGCATACCACCAGCTTGAATGAATG
>NW_015634610.1:631-979 GCF_001515625.1 Sinocyclocheilus rhinocerous
ATCAAGTGAAATCGTGGTTAAATCCACGCGTGTTTTTGTCTGTATAAATATGTGCTGATATCCGCCGAAGATATCATTGACAGTTATTGTATTAATTGCAGTGAATCTGTAGATTAATTCACCTCACTCGGAACGAGTTGAGTGTTCCGCGCTGTAAGAAAAGAATCTAAAGAGTGTTTTTCGGTTGTTCAGACTGAAGGGCGCCGACACTTCACTGACAACCCACGGCTAGTAAGCTCACATGCTCATGCTGTGTACATCACCATAGCAACAGCCGTAACCCGGAAGTTACGACAAACCTTTTCCGGGGTAACTTTCAGTCCGCCAGCGCCATTTTGTTAGCTTTTG
>NW_015634610.1:1419-1723 GCF_001515625.1 Sinocyclocheilus rhinocerous
GTTGTTATTAACAATTAATCCTGGCCAGCCTAGGCCGTCTTACTTTAATGCTACGTTGTGATTAATTCAGCTATAACTGCTCCTTATAATTTTATTAGGGACATAGATATTATTAATTTGCTATACTTAAGGATTTTAAATTGTTAATTTAACTTCGTAATTAACTACAGATTTGAAATTTTTATTTCATTTCACAGATTAATTACAGTTCCAGCTTCCACATATCAACAATATCTACTGATTAATTTAATTATAAATCGCTCTTATCATCTAGTGACCATAACATTAGAATTTTTAATCATTA
>NW_015634611.1:0-1772 GCF_001515625.1 Sinocyclocheilus rhinocerous
CCCCTAGAGGACGCAGTTCGAAGTTCCCATGAAAGGGAAACACTGGGCTAAAGCATAATGATTAAGGGGGGGCCCCTGACCACCTTAATCCGCCCCTGCATGTTACATACACGGAGGTTACAAAAGTGTGTTACTCAAAGCCTTTACAGTAATATATTAAGTTAAAAGCTTAACAATGTGACAACTAGCCCCAATCTTAACTACAGTATATAAATATAAACACAGAGCCACGATTAAAGGGTAAAGTCATCAGTATACAGTAATTCACTCCAAAACATATTTCTTTACTTTTATTAAGACTTCTCATTTAAACATTAGATGAGTTTAAAGCTGACTTACGAGATACATGAGACGTCCACAACAGCCTTCAGTGATCACACAGAGACTCACAGAGCAAGACGCTTTCTTTTATAGGACGAGTGAAGGAGGCGGAGCGAACCGTTTTATAGGACGAGTGAAGGAGGCGGGGGGAACCGTTTTATAGGACGAGTGAAGGAGGCGGAGCGCTCACACACTAAAAATATGTTATGTTTTTGTGAGTGTCGGTTTCAACCAATCAGTGAACATTTAACTGAAATGCCTATTGGAAAAATAGAGAAGATTGTTTTAAGTGTAATAGATTTCCCAGAACAGTATGACCCATCTAAAATCTCATACAGAGACATAAATAAAATTATATTTAATTCAATCGTAACCTCACAGGTATGCTCTTTAGGCAAATCAATAAAAACAACTTCTCTTGTGCCAAACGAAAAAAAAAAGGTAAATAATGACAACAGTTAATGGCAGAATGACACAAACACAAATTTCAATGTATATATATTCAATGTCATCAGAACACAGGACAGTAAAAAAAAAAAAAAAACATGATAAGAAAGGTAACAAAAGAAAAGCTAGAAAAAGACATGAGGGTAAGATTATTTTATTGTGGTGTGACGTACTTCTCAGATGATGTTTAACAAAGCTCATGCTATAAGGAAGAAACCTAACGGTTGATCGTAGAGGTTTTTACAAAACCGGTAGTGCAACATCTCAGAACAGAGATTCATACTCAAACAATAGATACAAAGGTAACATGTCTCTGCCTGTACGTGGAAAGCAGAATGGTTTCCCCCTGCACTCCTGTTCGGTAAACAAGCTCATCCTCAACGAAAAGCGCTTACTCGGCCTCTTCTGCACAACAGTGCATTCATTGTTAGTTTTCCTATAGGCTACAATGTGTTGTTCCATTCTACTGTCTGTATAGGCCTATTTAAACATGTAGCTTAATAAATAACTTTGCTTGTTTTAAAGGCTCTGATAATCTTTCCTTTTAGCACTGATAGTGTTGGGAGCTGAAGTGATTATAGCCTAACTTTCTTTATCTAAATGTTCAGGTTAAATCCTGAGTTTTCCTATCACCTCTAAAAAAGACTTTTACCTTTTAAAGAATAAGAGGTTAAAAGATAACAATGTTAATGGAGTCAGATTAACTCTATTGGAAGCAGATAATATTATGCATGTCATCCTTCAGCTGCTTTTTGATTTTTCAAATCAGTCCATCAGTATTTAACACTCATATAACAGATGATCAGTTACTTTATGCTTTATTTATTTATTTATTTTCATCTTCATATCAGAACTCTTATCATCAACTTCATCATACCGTCTCTAATCTGAAATAGATTTTGCAGTGAAAATCTAGTTGCGCCATCAGGTGGTCATTTAACTTTTTTTTCATGTTTTCATGACCATTAAAGGGGTCATATGATGCTGCTAAAAAGAACATTATT
>NW_015634612.1:0-242 GCF_001515625.1 Sinocyclocheilus rhinocerous
TTATGTTCTGTATTGTAATTCTGTTATTAAAATTATACAATAAACTATAAAAAATGAGTGTGAATCCATCATTGTGTTTAAGATTTACTGAGTAACGGGTATTTAAAAAAAATTAAAAATAGGTGTGGTGTAAATATGGTTAAATAATGGCATTTGGTTTATCAGCCACATGCCCTTTACAGAACTCAACCATATAAGAATACCATATAAGGTCCATATATCAGCCCCATCTGTTTTTATTA
>NW_015634612.1:644-944 GCF_001515625.1 Sinocyclocheilus rhinocerous
AGATCTGTAATGTAGAAAGTTGTGCCATATTCACCCGAGCCGTGGATATTTCTAACATAATAATGTCTTGAAGTTGCATTAGCCACTTGTACATATCCAAAGTATGTGGAGGGAGCCAGTGTTGTGCTAACAATTTTTTAGCAGATGTCAACCCGGCAAGCCAAATAATTTTTTGCAACTTAGAAAAACTCAACGCAGAATTGTAATTCAATAGTACTACAACAGGGTTCACCGGTATAGGGTACTCAATTTTTCATAAGGTAGTACATACTGCATTCCAAATTTTTTTGACCTTTTCAC
>NW_015634613.1:0-589 GCF_001515625.1 Sinocyclocheilus rhinocerous
CCTACAGCATGTTCCAATACTGGAACTGCCAGCAGTAAGTTACCTGGCTGAGGGAACACAGATCCAGCTCTCAACGAGAGAGGGGGCTCGCCCAGCATGATCGTTAGAAATCAGAGGTAAGTGTACTGCAAGCTAGCCAAAAACTCAGCGCATCAGAGAGGCGGATTTGGAAGGGCCTAGTTCACCTGATGCTACTGGTTCCAGGTGCTCTGGGAAACCGAGAACTCAACTCTCATGTGAGAGGAGAACTCCGAACTCAGAAAGAATAGCGCACTCATAGGCAACCCTTTGGTAAAGGGGAGCACTGCTAATACTACCACGAGAACAGCCCACGGAGGGAACCCGGAGGGAACCCACATCCCTTAGGTCTTGCCTACCTCCCTTTGACCCGCGATTCCTCCTTCCCCTACCCGCGGGCGGAGGAGGAGCGCGAGTCGTGACACTAGCCTTCTGTGGTGATCTGTGGTGCGGCGCAGCTCAGCTACCTGATCAGGGGAAAGGCCCTCGCCTTTATCCAGGTCTTTCAGCAGATCAGCTTGATACCCCTGGAGCACCGCCATAGTGTGCAACGAAGCCACAGCCTGACCTG
>NW_015634614.1:0-107 GCF_001515625.1 Sinocyclocheilus rhinocerous
TGTGAGTCAGAACAGCCGGCATTGTAGTCTAGAGTGAGCGGAGGCTGGGGGCTAGAGTGAGCGGCGGCCGGCAGATTCGACGAAGGAGCGGCCGGCAGGCTTGCGGC
>NW_015634614.1:421-548 GCF_001515625.1 Sinocyclocheilus rhinocerous
TTGAGACTTTAGTCTTTGCAACTTTACAGATCTTCTTTATGCACCAAGAGCTTGTAATAGAGGTCTGCACGGGACTGTTTTCTTTAGTCCCGCTCCCGCAAGGTTCTATTCCGCACCCACCCGCTCC
>NW_015634615.1:0-546 GCF_001515625.1 Sinocyclocheilus rhinocerous
TCAAATTATTACTGTTGTTTATAGCAGCGGCAGCAGGAAATATCTTGTTGTAACTTGCATGAAACTTTTATAACTTCGTTTATTTACCAGGGCGTACAGGGATTTTGTGAACTCTTCAAAGCGAAATAGGCATTATTTGTTTGCGTTTCATTGTTTAATAAAGACGCTTATAGTAATTCTAAGTACTTTCGTGCAGCTGTAGCAGCAGTATGCATAGCTATTCAGATCGCAATTTTTAGCGAATTTAATAGCAGCAGAATGGCATAGCAAATTCAGATGCATGTTAGAAATAATATTAGCAGCAGTCTGCATAGCAACCAATTATCATTGTTAATATAGCAAGGGCAGCAGAAAGTACTTTAGTTGCATGAAATTTCAGCGATAATGCATGGATGAGCTACAGCAATTCTAGTACTTTCACGGAGTGTAGCAGCAGTATCCATAGAATTTCAGATTGCGTTATTAGCGAATTATTAAATAGCAGTATGCATAGCAAATCAGATTATGCATTTAGTTGCGGCAGCAGTAGGTAGACTGTAGTTTACA
>NW_015634616.1:0-888 GCF_001515625.1 Sinocyclocheilus rhinocerous
AGACGCACACCAGATGATATTTTGTTGGAACTATTATTATTTCGTAGCAAAATAGATATTAGATACAATATTGTTTAAAATGTAGGCTACATTTAAAATGTAAAATGTTCACTTTATATGACCTTTTTTGTTGAACTGTTGTAAAAATTGTCATATTTGCCATTGTTTGGATATTCAGGGACATTTGCATTCTTGCTCGTTTTTTAAACATGAAAACAATAACACGCACAGAGTGTCTGTATCGAAGAGAGTTTAAATCGATCTCAATGTACAGTGCGTGTCAATATTTGCTCTTCATACTATTAAGTGAAGATCTACTTTAAGATATATTGAACAGCAGTGCTATTTGCTAAAGCAGCATATTCAGCAGCCATCCTATCACATGCACGCTGCTTGTGTGGATGCAGTCAGTTTTAAAGCAGCATATTCAGCGGGCATCCTATCACATGCACACTGCTTGTGTGGATGCCGTCAGTTTTGACGGCAAAAGATGAAGTAAGCTGATAGGATATCATGTATTTGACCGTTTACGGCACTCCCATTTTCTTGTTTTTACATTAGAAGAGGCATTTTGCTTGTCAGAAATGTATGTTCGGTTTTAATGTTACTTTCAGTTGAGGTAAAATTAAATGAATGCCAAAACTCAGAATTTTGTTTGTGTACCCCCCTCCTTCACCTCACGCACCCCAGTTTGAGAACCACTGCCATAGATCATGACATTCTCATAGATCGATTACAAAACTATACAGGTATTCAAGAGCAGGCTTTAATATGGTTTAGATCCTACCCGTCCGATCGCTACCACTTTGTTTATTTAAACAGGGAGTCATCTCATTTATCACTAGTAAAGTATGGAGTGCCACAAGGATCGGTCTTAGGTCCTCTGCT
>NW_015634617.1:0-295 GCF_001515625.1 Sinocyclocheilus rhinocerous
GACGGTACACCTTCTTCGATAACGATAGAAAAAAATGTTCGATATGGCACACGATATAGGCATGTGCTCTGAGTGATGCAGACAGCACACACAAACACCGAACACATGCTGAAATGAGTGCTGTGCCTGCCTGCCATGAGGAGATTGTGAATAAAGAATGAATATTAGTCGAATTTAAAATAAACATTTGCATTTGAATGTTAGGTGTGCGTCAGGGAGCGCCATCAGTGGAGCACGAGATGCGGTGATAATGATGTAAGTGACGTTGTTGCATTTTAATGTTTTGTTAGTTAGT
>NW_015634617.1:418-3648 GCF_001515625.1 Sinocyclocheilus rhinocerous
AGGTTAAAACCGAAACCAAGCCATTCACACAGAACGCATATTCAGAGCATTTTTTAGACGAACAAATATGACTGCTGCACTCACGTCTCTCACAAGAGATGTATAGAAAGCCATGCACAGTTAAAACAGTTTAAACTTTTAGAAAACACGTCACAAAGTTGTGGAGGTTTATTCCTTTTCACTTCGTCTCATATTTTAAATGCAATCTGTGTGAATGGCGCTTCGGCTCTTTGGATTAAGCAATGCATAAATACATGATGCTGTTTTGTTCATAATTGTTTATGCAATTTACGAAATTACATTTGATTTTTATGACTTAATTTAGACGTAATGCACGTTTTTTTTAATAGAGTTACTTCCTTGCGTTGATAATTTAAATGCGCTGCATTATTTTGCTCATTGCACCCTCGGAAGACAAGACAAAAGTTTCTTTAAGACCTATTTAATCTGCATATAAAACATTAGAAATTAGATATGTTTAATTTTTATTTTGTGCTTGATTGTTAAAACAAAAAATATTTGTTTTTTTGTTTCAATAAATTTTTATTTAAAATGTTAATTTAAAAATACAGTGGTTAAATTTAAACCTTTTTTCTATTGCTCTTTGTTTTAAAAAAGGTTATAAAAAATGTCAATAATTATTGATACCGAACGATATGAAACATTATATCGTTGATACATTTTTTAGCTATATCGCCCAGCCCTAATATATATATATAACAGGATCAGTATAAAAAAAATCCTGCAATCTGTAATTTACTGGCAGCAAGTGTGCTGGAATCTGATTGTAGAGAAGGAAA
Source organism: Sinocyclocheilus rhinocerous (assembly GCF_001515625.1). Classification (NCBI taxonomy): domain Eukaryota; kingdom Metazoa; phylum Chordata; class Actinopteri; order Cypriniformes; family Cyprinidae; genus Sinocyclocheilus; species Sinocyclocheilus rhinocerous. Next base: position 1,219 of record NW_015634617.1, read on the forward strand.
TACATCAGGATATTACTTTCAGGAAAGTTGTTTGGAATGTGGCCAGATAAAGATTTAGTGAAGCAATATGTGAGCAAATGTAATTGTGCAGCATTTTTAGCACTGTAATGAAATGAATGGTCACCTGTCGAGGGAGCGCGAGCTGAACTCCTCTCCTCCGGCCGAAGGGCTCAGGTAGATCTCCATGGCATCTTCAGCCGCGGTGCACGGCGAGGACGACGGCAGATACACAGCCGTCCACAGCTGCAGCGCTCGCGTGTGACAGACCGGCTGCAAAACCTGCCGACATCACCACAACAACAACTCAGCATCTGCATTCAACCAGAGGTATCACGTAAACAAAACACAATAAATGAGGGGGGGAAATAATGTGAATTTCTTTTAAACAGGCTTCTCACAGTCTTGGAAAACCTTCAAATATCTGTGATTTTTAAAACAGTGATTTCCAATCTGTAAAAGGCACAGAAATGAACAAAATCTTAAAAAGTTATGGAAATTTCTCTGGTAAATATAAACTGTTTTTGTTAATTGGCTAAAATTGCTTTTTTGGAAAAACAAAAATGTTAACCGAGTCTCTCGTTGAAAGCTTATAATTAATCAAAAAGTGCATGGATCTTGTTTAAAGTAATTATGAGTTTGTGTTTAGACGTGACACAAATCAATGTCTTAAAATAAATGTAGCATATGTATCATATAGTTAATTAAAACCATTAAAACCATTTCCATTACTTGACATAAAAATATAACGTTTTATTTTATTTCAGCTAGTTGCCAAGGCAAGATTTATCATTTTTGCTTAGTTTAACTTTATGCACTAAAATATGAAATAAAAATTAAAAACTATATAGACATATCAAAAAAGTAACACTGCATTTACTGGGCATTACATAAATAAAGCACAACAAATGAGAAAGTTTAATGCGTCTTTTAAACAGGGTTCTCACAGTCACAGAAAACCTTTAAATATCTGTGAATTTTAAAATGGCAATATCCAATCTGGAAAAGACTGAGATATTAATCAAATCTTAAAAAGATATGAAAATTTCTAAAGTAAATATAAATAGTATTTGTTCAGCTCTAAGACACCTAATTGGCTAAAACCCCTTTTTTAGAGTCTGCAGTTGGAAGCACAATTATTATCAGGATGTGAATGCAGCATAAATCCTCTCTGAACCAATCCAAAGGCGTGCTTTATAGTGTTTTGTGTGTGTTTGGAGGTGCGCTGACCATATCATGGCAGGGGATGTAGAGGAAGTTCTGGAAGTTCTTGTTGCCGTTGCGCAGGAGCGACCAGATGGAGCAGGTGCGTTTATAGACGTTACGGGCCTCGCGCTCTTTCGCGTTATTGCACAGGAACGTACCGTACAGACAGGAGTATGTGTGCTGAACCAGCTTCACCTGGAAATACAATCAGTGTAAAACTGAACAACAACAACAACATCTGGATGAGACCTACAGGTCATATAAACTGAGGATTTGTGACCCTGGAGCACAAAAGCAGTCTTAAATCGCTGGGGTATATTTGTAGCAATAGCCAACAATACATTGTATGGGTCAAAATTATCGATTTTTCTTTTATGCCAAAAATCATTAGGATATTAAGTAAAGATCATGTTCAAAATTTTGACATTTTATTCTCCAAAAACTTATTTGAAACCTTAAAAGTAGACACTTTACTTACATTCAATGTGCTTTCTATGGACATAAAAGCACTTTTGTAAATTTCTTTTGATGCGGACATCTTAACGTCTTTGACCCTATTATAAAAAGTAACGCGTTTACTTTTTAATACCATAATGGTACACATTATGCTGACATACCAGAAAGGCCTCGTTGAACTCGAAGAGGCAGGGGAACTGCTTGAGGAGCTGATGAACACAGTCCAGCCAAGAGTCAAAAACTTACATACAGCACCTTTAAGGCAAGAAGTAGGTCCCGTGTAAATATCGGATCAGCTTTCCAGTTTTGCTTTGTTTCACAGAACTAATCCGTTGCCTGGGTTGCGTACGTATGTGTGAGGCGGAGCTATCAAAATAGTGATTTCAAATGTCAACATTGGCTACCAGAAACCACTTACCCTACCTTTAACGTTTCTAAAGACACATTTACACGGCAAAGCTGGCAGAGAAACTGCATCTGCAGTAGCATTTAGATGAATTTACACTTACACCTGCATAAATAAACTGCCTTTGATACTAGGAAGAGTGTTGCTTTAGTATCATTGATATACTACATTTGCATTTTTGTTGTTATTTTGAATTAGATTTTATTTTTAGTTTTTCTGTTTTTGCACTTTAATTTATTAAAGTTTTAGTATTTTTGTGTGTGTTTTTGCCATTTTTTTAATGTCTATATAGTATTTATTAGGGTTGCAAAGGGGTGGAAAATTTCCGGTAAATTTCCGGAAACTTTCCAAAAAAAAAAAAAAAA